>NC_031799.1:11691168-11883958 GCF_001522545.3 Parus major
CAGCCCAGCCCCTGCCCGGGCCGCATGGCCAGGCAGGGAACGGGAGGCCAGCTAGAGCTCTGTTACCTTTCACAGCCAGGGAACAAAGAGAAAACAAGAGACTTTACGTCTTAAAGTGGTGTTCACAAGTTGATCTCACTTCTGAATGGTTAAAACCACTGCCAATTATCAGAAATGACTGATAATTGGTCAGGAGAAAAGGCTCCCATCAGCCTCCAGCAGCTTCAACTTCCTTAGCTCCCAAAGCTATCTTAAAGGTAAAGTTACCCCATGACACATATGTATTTTCCTAAGAAGCACTTTCACTTCAAAAGACTCACTGTAACATTTTTGGGATTTTTCTGAACATGCACATAGAAAGTGTAGTAAAAGGTATTCCAAGTAGGTTCTTTGTTTTGGGGGGAATACCATAAAATGTTATTTTATGTCTCATCGTTAAAGCAGAGTGATGCAGTCGCTCTGTGTACATCTCTGAAATGCCTCCCTGTGAATGTAATTAACTAAGGACTGATTTTCTACAGTTTCTAAGAGAAAAATAAAAGGCCACTATTAAATAAATATTGTTTGCTATTTACCAGTCAGTTTTCCTCTAGTCTAAAACACATCCATTTTTTTGGTAGTGGATATGTTGACAGTTGGGTTCTGTCATGGGCTCCTACAATATGTGGGAGAAAACCTGTCCATTGGCATCTCTTCATCATTGTTTGCTGCCCCTCTACAGCTAGAAGGAAAACACTTAAAGCAATAAGTCTGTAAAAACAGAGATTGCATGTAAAGAGCTCTCACAAAGCAACAGGTTCTAAATCCACCAAGGGCTGTACTCAGGTGGGTAATTTGTTTGTTTGACTTCATAACTGTGTGCAAGCCAGAAAGAGAAATAGATGCTACCACCAGAAAAGCAAAATCTGATGAGAAGTGGCTGGGGGGGAGGGGCGGAAGCTGGAAACACTCTTTCCTGCCAAACCTTGTTTCACAACTCCCACTCCATGTTCCTTTTGTGAAGAGTGGTCTACAGCACAGCCCCACAGTCCCTCTGCTCCTCTGGGGACATGTGTCACCCTCTGCCTGGTGCTACCAGGTGGGAGCAGAGCCAGGCAGTGGACCTGTAGACGTTGCAGTCTAATGAGGCTCTGGCAGTACATGACCTAATGTGCTGGTGGACATGCATGGCCTCTGTCCAAATGAAAGGCTTTGCCTGACCCTTTTATCTGTTCCAAGAATGAATCTCATGTGGAAGTTTTCTGACAACTCCCTTTGATGCTGCTGAGGGGTGGATACCAGGAGGTTGGTAATGTGCTTCAGATCTGACCTGCCAAGGACTATAGAGAGTTTACTTAATCGAAGACCAGAGTCTGCTGCAGTCAATGGGAGACTTGCATTGACTCTAAAGCTTTTTGGATCAGGTTCCAAATGATTAATTCCTCATAAACAAAGAGGAAGAAAGAGATTCCAAGGAGTCAGGCCTGGAGGAAAGACAAAATTTGGTCCTGTAACTGTCATACTCTTTATAAACTGAGTTACATGGTTATATAGCTTCTAATTATCTTGTAATCTTCAGTGCTGTGTGAATATTAATATTTACATGATTGCCATGTGCTACAGTTCTGTGAGTACTTGCACTTCCAAGAAATGCCTGTTCAAGAGTGAAACAAAAAATAACTCATATGGAAGAATAAAGTTTGGCCTCTAGGATCAACTTCCAAGCGCATTACTGAAATTCCAGAGTTGAGTATGATATAAACTTCAAAAATGCTGACTGGGAAGGGAGGAAGGAAGGGACAAGAGAAGAGATGACAGAGAAAAAGATGATGAGAGTGGAGAAGGACAAGAACCTTGAGTTCAGTAACATTCATTTGCAGTTTTCAACTGAACATTTTTAACAGTCAGGTTTAATTCTGTGATGTTAAAACAGTGAGGGCATGGCCAGACAGAGGAAAACTCTCCTACAAGGTGTATGTGTTTTTTTTCCAAACTTGATCTGGCCTTTTTGTCTGTGGATTTTGTTATACAATCATCATGGCCTTAATTTGTCTTCCTTGTGTATTGATCCCAGACTTGTGGGACCCTAGGAGAGGAAGCACAGGTGCTCACTTGATGATCCTTGTGAGTCCCTTCCAACTTGGAATATTCTGTGATTCTGTGATTCTTTTTGCTGGCTGTTGGGGAGTGAAAGTTTGTGTCAGAAGGTGCTAAGCTCTTGTCTGCTAGGTGACACCAGCATTCTGCCAGCAAGACTCTGTTGCCCTGGTGTGCAAAGCCCGTGTGCCAAGTGCATCTTGCCAGTGCGTGAGGGACATATGTTTCTTTGTGCAACAGAGCAGCAGGATTGAACAGAGTTTGAAATGCATACTCATTACATGCCGAGTTCTCATGTATAGCTGATCAGTGCAGCTCAGAGGTGGGCAAGAGAAAGTCCCTTCTGCTCTCTTGATGTTTCATGCAGCACAAACTGTATGAGAGCAAATATGTGAGGCAGGGCTCTTCACAAGTGGGTGAATAGACATTTGACTGCCAGCATCAAGCTGATATTCGCACAGATACCATCACTATTTTTACATTAGGGAACTGAAGTCCTTGAGCTGTTTTAAGGGGGTAACATGGCAGTTTGTATTGCCATTCAGTCTAAAGGAAGAGGCAAGGGAAGAGACTTCCATGCAGACATAACATTGCATCTAAGAGTGCCATGGGAACCAGGTTCACATGGAAAACCGCATGGAGAATCAGACATAATTTCCTTCCAAGAGCTCCAAATATGCACCTCTTTTTTTGGCCACTGGAGCCACACAATACTTTTATGGGCAGTCTGCTGTGGCTGTTTGTGATGGAACCCACAGATTATTAGTTTCGTGGTCTCTTTATCCTCTCTGGGACTGGAGCAAATTAGAGCTTGCAATGACCAGCCATATTGGAACATATTGTCACCTGACAGTGACAGCCAGCAATGAAATGTTATATATAACAGGCTGTGGATGAAATTTAATACATATCCAAGAAATAAATTTCTTTCCCAGAAGTCCAAGATTTACCTATCTGCCTTAACATTCTTTAAAAGAAATATTCAGAAATCCTGGCATAGTGTTCAGCAGAACAAACACTTGTTATGATGGAAAAAAAGCTTAGACTGCACACTACCACATTACAAGAGGTTTTTTTGGGACTAGCAGCTTAAAGAAGCTCTGACTGACCAATTTTAACAACATAGAGACAGCAATAATTTTACATGGTGGATCTGTCATGTAGAATTTGCATTATCAATCAGAAGAACACAGCTGAGCAGAACAGGGTCAGTTCAGTTGCCTCCTGATTTGATTGTTCCAGTTTCTTCTGAAGTGGGCTGAGTGCTCATATAGCAGTTGTTTTGTCTTAGCTGGGAACCCACAATGGACAGCTGGAGCATAACTTAGGCAGCAGAGCTGTCTTGCAAGTGATCCTGTGATTTGCCACTGCATGTGAGCACCTTGCCATTAACATTGCAGTTGAACGGAGGGCCTAAATATTCCTCACTGGCCTGGAAGACTTTGGGTTCCCAGGGAGGTGTTACCTTCTCAAGGTAACATGGCCTGGTAACATGAAAATATGTCCTAGCTCAAGGCAAGGGTTTTGAATGATAAGTAGTCACTGGGTCTGAGGCCATAAACTGGCGTCTTCCCAGGCCAGTGTGAACATGTCCTTATTTGTTTGACAGGTTTGAAAGGAATACAGCCCAGTGTCTGTTTCCTAGTCTGACTGCACAGACTCTCTAGCACGGAACGGTCAGAAAAGCCTTCCTTTGCAGAAGAGTACATGGGCTAAAAATGGTGGACAAATGCTGACTAGTGGATAATGTTCTTACTGTCTTCCCAGGCTCCTTTCTCTGACCTGCCAGGTACACATGCCCATGACAAGCAAAATAAACTATATACGTAGTCAGAATATGAGTGGTTAATTCATTCACAGTGGCTATCTTTAAACCTACAACATCACTCAGGACAGTAGACTCTGGTCTGCTGTAGACATGGCTGTAATTCCCTTCATTTCATTTACAACACATGGTATCCTGATTCTACAGTTAGAGAGAAAGCAGGAGACCGTGCTACATTGACCAATGTATATGAATTTTTTATGCTGTAAATGCTTCCAGTCACAATGTCTCTCATCTCCTTCCTTCCTTCCTTCCCTGGGAAATATCTTCTGTGAAACTATCCATGCCTAGTGCTGTCCTAAGCCATCTACAGCATAACTGTTGGGAGCAGAACTCTAAGGCACAAGGGATGAGCCCACTGGGAGTGAAATCTTAGTGGGAAATGATTCCTTCTTGAAGGTGGTCTGGGGGTGCCTTTCAAAATACAGTGGAGTTTTCTCCTTCTTAATGTTGCAATGCTGTTTTGTATCATTGGTAAAGGCATATTCATTTTTACCCTAGAGGGTAGACTTCCATTATTTTAATTGTAACAGTTCATATGCTGCAGAGAGTCTGATTTTTAACATATGTTCCCTGGTATATCAGTTGGAATGAATTACACTCCTTTAGAAAAGTCACTTAACCCAGTACAGGATATTTCTTTTTACACTAGTTATTTGGAAATGTTAACACTCAAATGATGACGAATATCCTTTGAAGTGAACCCTGGCTTGGAGATCGATTGCTGAAATTAGCACCTTGGTTGTTTTTGCTTTAGTCTGTCTGCCTGAGGTCTCTATAACACATGAGCTGATTGTTTTACAACTTGGAGGTTATCTTTTACATCTAAAGGGGCAAAGCACTTCATTTTCTTCTCTTCCCATTTGGGGTTTGGAAGTAGAGAACCTCTCAGTCATGAGAGTCTCCAAAGTATCTCCATCTGACAAACTGAATTACTCAATTTTGATTCAAACAACCAGGACAGATAATTAGGTCTTGTGTAGGAGAGGAAACACGGGGGAGTCTCTGAAGCAGGAACGTTGTAGGTTGTTTCACACTCAGTATCATCAGTAGGTTGCAGTAAAGGTGATGTCTGGTAAATTGTGGTGCCTCTCTACTAGGCTGGCTAACACAAGGCACCAGCAAGGCTGCTATTTTCAGGCAACACCTTAAGCCCTGGAAATCAGACCTCTTTATGGAGTCTCAAGGCACCTACAGTCATTAGTCACTTAAAAAAAATCCTGACTATTGTTTGGATAAGGCTTAAAGGATACTGCAAGGTTATTTTCTTTCTTGCTCACTGGTCTCAGAATAGATTATGCTTCTAAGGAGCTCAGTCTCCTGGAAAAGCAAGTAATTTGATGGGTTTCAGATTGTCACTCAGAAAATTCATACAAGCCAGCCAAGAAGGATTTTTACTTTTCCCAAATGTTTTTCCCCTTTTGCTAAGAATACCTACAGATCCTGACTAAGTCTGTAAAAGAAGACAGAAGACACACATTCCTCAGTGTGAAATACACAATAAGGAACTTGGAGTGTGATTTATTTCCCAAATATATAACACAATGTTCCACAAGCTACATCCACTATCTCATACTATGAGATGATGGCAACCTGTGTGCATCAAAAATATTCATCAGTAACCCTTTATTTGGAATGCAGCAGGGGAATGAATATAACAGGAAAACAACTTTGCAGCAATTACAAAAAATCTCAAAAATAGCAGCAATAAAACCTTTACAGAACACAAATAGCTACATTCTAAGGATATATCCAAACTGCTTGAGATAACCATACATCTAAATTTCGAACAAGTTAGCAGCAACATAAAATCATCACAAATCCTTCTTCATGAGGTCTGAAGCCCAAAATAAAACCTGAGGAATTCATGAAAGCAATGGACTTTATGTAGTCTGAGAGACCAGAAGGGAATTCCAATTATTATTCTATAGTAGTATGAGAGCTTTTAAGTTTCTGCTGAAGTTTCTGGAGTTTATTGCTAGTGACAGCAACTACTTTAGCTCTTCTGTGACTGTCTTGAATTTTGTCCTTGGCAACTGTTAAGGGAAAAGAATCCGTGACTTACTTGAAAGGTCTCATGAAAGGCTGTTAGAGACTTTCTACTGTACACTAACAATAAGAATTTTGGAGAGCAGTTTTGTAGAACTGCTTGCCTTCTCCTCATCCTAGGCTTAGGGAGTCTCCGGAATGAAGAAAGTTGTTCTGACGTGGAAAAAAGAATTCTGAACTGAAAAATGGCCAGCTTGGCCATTTGGGCAATGCCAGAAGTTTAGGATCCTGCTCCAGGATGTGTAATTAATCACTGGAACTCTCATCCTCAGGTTGTCATAGAAACAAAATAAACTGCATAATCCGAAACAAGTGTATTAGCTGAGATTATATAGAAATTTTAAAAGGGAAATAAGGTCTCAAAAAGGGAAATGCTGTTCTGTAAACAGATAAGGAAGAAGCTTTTCCAGTGATTGGGTCTCCACAGAAAGGATTTCTTGCACCTGAATGGAGGCTCTTGTCACCAAGATTTGGGCAGAATGATTCACAGGGTCAAGACTTTACCCTACATGTTGTGCTGCTGTGCTTATACGTAGGCTATACCAAGTGTAATTGTAGTTTGGTCTTGTTGGACAAAAGTCCTGTTTACCACAGGACTGAGATAGCTAACACCAGACCAAAGCCTCAGAAATCTTAAAAAACTAGGGAAAATTATTCCCAGGTTTCAGACTTTCTGAACTGCTCTTTGACTGTTAATTGACTTTGGTGAGACTCAAACCAGGCAAACATGGAAAACTTTTGCTGAATAAGGGTTTGAGGAATGTTAAACTACCAACCAGTTTTAATTTGAATTATTGTCTTAATTAGTCATTTGATTTTGACACATCTAAAATGTGTACTCTCTTGGAATAAGCTTTCTCTTTCTTCTGACTAGCCTGTTTCTCAGTCCTCCTCCACAATTTAACCTGTTGTTCAAACAGCAGTATTAGTGCAAGAAAGATGAGCGCTCTGCCCTTGTCAAGACTGAGCTCTATAATTTTCTTCCCTTCTGAATCATCTGTTTGAAGGATGTAAATCTAGGAAATTATTTTTAAAATGTTATCTCTGTGATGGAATATGGCAGCTTTGATGTGGGTGACCCATTCAAAAAATACATTCTGCTGGTAGACTTTGAGCCTTGCATTAAAGTTTAATCGTGACTTCATTATAAAGACATCAAAATAATTTATTTTAGCTTAAATGTCGTAGATGGTTAAGAGTTGGAAAAGTAGCTGACATTTCAATAGTCTCATGTAACTGTTCCTGAGGAATAAAGATCCACTGTTTTATTCTGCCACTCTGCACTTTTTTGTGGTACAGCTTCTGTTTCCAGTTCCCCAAAACTCTGCACATACCCATTGCTCTTGGGGCCAACAGAGGAATTAGATGTTCCCTCAGGATCAGAGAGTCTGTGCCTCATTCTCTTGCTACCCTCATGAAAATCTCATGTAATTATCTCTGAGTTTCTTTTCATTGTTTTTGTGACTTGTGAGTTCTTGAAAGCAATGAAAAGGACAGGATTTGTTCTAAATTTAGACGAAGTTATTGAGAGCACAAGGTATAGGAGAGAAGAAACCAGCCTCTATCAGCTTTTCTAAACTGTGTTTTAAAAAATCACAGCACATCATGGATTATTCTTTAATAAATTCAGGATGACCACATGTGAATTCCTACCAGCACATCTCACAGAATTTAAACAATCCCCTTTTGTCTTAAGCATGCAACTTCTGTTTCAACTCAGGTCTATGAGTCTGAAGGACACTGGTGAAAGTCTTCAAATAAAATAGAATTTTAGAATGTAGTATTCCTACACACATTGTTGAGAGGATTAATTAAAACTGCTGTTTTGACTAAACCCCCAGAGCTAATTTCAAGGAGGTATTTCTGTGTTATCAGGTATGTAAAAACAGTAGGCTGAGGAGACCATGGTTGAGTTTCCAATACCATGTGGTCTTTGCTGTCTTACATGACCTCTTTTGGAGCCACCTGTTCAGTTTCACTCAGTAAATCCTCTGGGTGAAGTATATGGCTACAATTCATTACTATGCTGACTTCAGACAAGTAAATGGAACCACACGGCAAATCAATTTTATCCATTGTTTAGTTTTTAGAAACTTTACTCCTCTTCTACTGAGCACAAAGTTTGCAAGGTTGCAGCAGCTCCAGAAAGAGCAGAGCCTAAGATCTCTTACATTTTCAAATGACAAGGATCCTGCAGTTGTGAGACAGATTAATAATATATACATTTTCAAAAAATTCATTTGTAACTTGTTTATCATCAGTTGATCTCTAATCCAATTTGACTGAGTCTTAACTGAAACTCCTCCTTAATATTTCCTTATCTCCATCAGCTTTGGACATTTAGCCTATGTTGACAAATTTTAGCAGAGACACAGGAAAGAAAACCACTGTTTTTTTTGTAGATTAATTTAACAAGCAAGGGTAGGAGGAAGCTGTTATTTTATTTTGTTTTTTTAATTTATAGCCATATGACCAAGAATAAAACCTAGATTTCACCAATAAACTCATCTGGAGTACATGTGTAAGCAGTTAAAAAAGTATGCTGGACTTTGGCAGCACATCTGTCCTAAATAGTCAAGCAACAGTCTGGAAGTTGCTTTTTATTCCTTTCACAACAAAACCTTTAATATGAGAGTCTAAAGAGGAGAAAGAGGAGGGAAAAAAAAACAATCCAGAAGCTCCCCAACAACATAATCTTCAAAGCTTTTACCCTTATAAATGAGTTAAATCTCTATTGTGGCTTGTGATTCCAAAATCCAGAGGAACTGCCAGAATTTAAATAATTTTAAACCTCCTTTTCCCTTCAGACACAGTGACAGCATGATTTCCACAGAGTCACCTCCAAATGCACCATTTGAAGTAAAGCTGTGTTCACCAGATACATGAGTACTGACAGCTGCCCTACAGAATTTCAAAGAAATTATGTTCCTTTTTTTAAATTTTTTTATTTTTTCCTCATAAGTTAATTATTTATATACACTTAGAAGAATAAGTGTACATATCACTTATCAGTCCTGGGATAAGAATGAATCCACTAGTGTAAACTAGGCATCCACATTAAAAAACCAGAAGTTTAGTGATATCAGATTGCATTTATTTTGTCCTTTCTTACTCTAGTGGATTTAATTGACCCAAATCTGTGCAAGCTGCAATGCATTCTGATGGATTTTTACTGACAAAAGCATTTTTTATGAAAACCTAATATTCCTTTCTAGATTTCTGTTCATGCTTGGTAGTTAATGCTTTTTATTTCTACTAATATTTCTAGTATATTTATAGTATGAGTTCTGCTCATATGAGTACTGCTGGCTCTAATTGTGCACCCCAGTAAAGAGGAGTTACAACAGGAGATTTGATTTTTTGGGATGGAAAATTTTACTTTTTCATGTAATTTTAGAAACTTTTAATTCACAAAATTACATGGGAAATTCTGAAAAAAGGCAAATTATATGGAAATGATTCACTGAAATATGTATTTAAATGTTGATAAACTTGAATCAGCTTCATATGAGGGCTGTTTAAGAACCTGATTGACCTCCCTGTGGCTCACTTAGCCACCAGTTTTCCTTTATGCCAGCCTAGTCCTAGGTGAGCCACCACGTTTTGGGCACAGGAGAGATGTTTGGGAGACTCTTCCATCCTACTTCTTTTTGAGGTCAGTTTTTAATACAGGGATCTGAATACTGTGAGTACTTTCAAAGCAGCCTGTTGGGTCCCTGTGTTAGATAACAAATTAGGAGGAAATCACTGTGCTTTTAACTCATCCTTTGTGAAAATTCAGAAGGCTGCCACTGTGGTTCCCATGGGGTGAGGGAATCAAGATATTTTTTGGGACAGAGCAAAAATATTTGAATGGACAAAATCATTAAGGCATGAAATTGCATATAAGACCACAGTTACCTCTTAGCTTCTAATTCCTCAAAGCTGGATTTTAAAGATTTTTGTCTTTGGTGGATGCACACTTCAATTAAGGTTTCCCTCTAACAGGTGTTCTGAGTTAGGGGTGTCTTGGGAATGGCTATCATTAAAACCTTGACACCATGCTGTAAGGACCTGGGTACAATTTTTTAACATCTGGTAGCAGCCACCTGATCTCTGACCAAATCTGCTGCTGATTTGTCCACACTGAGACAGTTTCTGTCACAGACATCTCTATCGTTTCTTCTCAAGACTGAATGCTTTGCTGGCTGCATCAACCGCAAGTACCTTAAAGGCAAATACTTGCCGCTACATAGAAGGCACATATTTCAAGCTCTTCTCATGCTTAGCATCAAACAAATCTGTTATGCATATTGCTACAAGTACATGAACACTTTTGGACAGGGTGCTGAACAAGAATTTATTTCTCAACCAGTTTTGTCTCTTTTGTTTTAGTTACAAGAAAACTTTTTTTTTTTTTTTTTTTTCATTTAAAAGGGACAAAACAATATGAGAAGTCACTCGCAACATCTGCTAACATCTAGATAAACATCTCAGTGACTCAGGCTGCTTTTGCCCTGTCTGCCAGGCCTCTACTGCCACCCACTGTGGGTTGCAGAGGAGAAGTTCCAGGTGTGTTGTCAGCTGGAAGTCTTTTGTATCTGTTAAATAGAAAAATTGCCAAATGAATCACTAAACAATGTGATTTACTCAATATGTAGAATTTTGCAATGGGAGAATTGTTTCCTTATAAACAAGAAAATCCTCAAATCTTTTAAAGGGCTATTTCTATTTAAAAAGGTTGCTGAATAATACTGGTTAAATCCTATGGAAATAGAATTTAAAAACTGCTCAACTGAGCTCAAGTGATGATCTCTGGAAATAAAGAATAACTGTGGCCATATTTTTCTTACATTAGTCTCTGAAATAGCATAGGCACATTTGTAGATGTCACACTATGATAAACTCCTATCTATTGTCCTTCCTTCATGGAGAGCTGATGTATGTCACTGCTCTTTGCTGTGGTGTAACCCAGGACTTTCCAAATTGAACCATCACATTTGGGTGATTTAAAATCACCCTTATCTCAAAGTATTTGGACGATTACTTTAATTACTTAATTTTTACCCCATCAGTTGATCCCAGACTGTTTCTCTAAAGCAGAACCTGTTTTGTTATTGGCTGTCTGCACCCCAGAGAGGCAGAAGGCAACCATCACCCTGCCTGCAGTGAGCTTGGGCACAGCACTGCTTCTGTGGCCACTGCTCTCACAGCAGTGCTGTTCTCACAGCAGCTTTCCCAAACAATAAATTTCTCTGATATAAAACAGAACTGTGCAAATTTTATTATTGTATGTCACTAGAACATACCAAAATGGTCTTAGTGATGAATCAGTTAAGAGAATCCTTCACCGTCTCCTTTTAGTGTCTCATCTCCCATGTAGTGTTTGGGTTTATGGGCTTTTTAAAGGCTCCAATGATAACTCTCATGAGCAGAGTCTTATATGCAGCCAAAGATAAGTGTAGGCAGGAGGAGGTCACTGACATGCTGGGAAAATCTGCTGTCTACTCACACAGGGCAGTCCAAAAATAGTATCCTAAATGGTCTATTAACTCTTTAAGGCCCTTATCCCATCTCTAGTGCAAGTACTTCAGCTGCCTTTGGTGAGCTGACATTACATTTTCCCCCTGAACACCCCATAAATGTGTGATCTGTTGCCTCATGGATTTTGGCATGTTTAGCTGCGCACTGATGTGCAACACTTGGTAAGAGCTGTCACAGATGTTACCAGGGGAAGACAGGCTCTGAAATATTAATGGTTTGTGTTCAAGGACCCTCATTACATCAGCTGTGGCCAGTGTTCTCCAGTGCCCAGAAAGGGGACAAGGAGAGGAGAGCAGAGAGGTGTGTCCCAGAGCAGTGCTGTCTCCCAGAGCACTGCTGGGTTAAAGACTGGGTAATCCCTCCTGCCCTCCTGATGTTTTGCACACTTATGGCGAGGAGAGAGGAGCAGCAGTTCAGCTGCACAACCACAGAGGTCCTGCCGAGATGTGACAGTACACAACAAACATCCCTTGGTGGTTGGCACAACTCCACAATTTGACTAGGATTTTCAAATGCAAATGTGTCCCTGGCAAATAGGCAAATAGGATTCTTAGGCAAATGTATCCCCGGCATCAGGAAGAAGAGATGCCCCAGGCCATGCAAGGCAGGAGTGTCACACGGCAGGCTTTCCTCAGGACCAGGAGAAACTTGGTTTTGCCCTTCAGTGCCTTGCTAGGCTGCCCTGCAAATGATAAATGGCTTCTCTCAGGACTAGTCTTAGGGGAAGCTGTCCAGACAAAGTGGATTTACACTCCAAGGCTCTTCTATGTCTAGCTGACAGTTCTGATGCTGCTGATGGCCCATTCCTGCGACCAGCCTGTCTTTCATTTTTGGTATGAAAGTGTTTTCCTATCAAAGATGCTTTCAGAAGAACCTGATTTTCAGCTCATAGTTTGGTGAAAGCAAACTATGAGCTGAAAATCATGAAAGCAAAACCTTTTCCTCCTGACTACTTTGGGGGTAAAAGAGAAATTATAAGATCTACAATGAGTTATGTTGTTTTAGATAATATATACAGAGCTTTGGCTGCTTCCTCTCATGAAACTCTTCCATTTGGCATTAAAATTATATAGGGAAGAGAGGGCCATATTTCCTCTTGGTGGGAGCAGGGACTTCGATCTGTGAGTGAAGACAGTTGTAAAACCAAAGTATTATGAGGTAAAATTTAGGTCACAGGTCAAAGTTTTTTGATGTAAGTCATGGAAAACCTTGCCAGTTATCCTAGCTGTATCCCCTTCAGCTTCCACAGCACAAAGCAAGAAAAGTAGGCTGTCCAAACAGAAAGGATGTGATCACACATTTCTCAGGTTGCTGCTAACAACAGTTTTATTAAACAACAGATACATCTTGTGGCACAAAGCAGTAATGGGCATGCTGAACTCAGAGGGTGAAGGTCATTTATGTGAAAAATGCATGGTAAATACTTATTGATAAGTTGCAGGCAACCACAGACAAGAGTGAAAATCTTTATGTGCTACTAGCATAAAACAGAGTTTTCAATCCAGTGACAGCATTAACTGTTTTGAAACCCCTCAGGGTCAATACTACAAGTGTGTCCTCATATGCCCAGGATTCATATGTCTTTGTCCATCTGGCTCTTCTCTCAAAACAGTTTTATATTGTTCTACTGACTCCAATGTGTATATCATCCTGCTCAGATCTATAGGAGAGTAGAACTGAGTCAACAGGGCTGAAGATGAAAGTAGTAAAATTTTAGCTATAGCAGGAAAGCATCTTCAAATAAGCATCTTAAATGGAATTAGGGAAAAAGTTTAGGCAAAGAGGAAAACATTAGGGCAGAGAAAAAATTAATAGCTGTTTTGAAGATATAGAATTCAGTAAGTACAGAGAAATGTAAAATTATGACAAATATGTCCTTAAAAATTATGCAGACTATAAAAGAAAGTGCTTTTGGTTTACAAGTTCTAAGTAGTAAAAGGGGGGAATGGAAGTTTTTTGTCTAGGATTGCTAGTGAGTTACTAGACATAGCCATTAAAAAAGTCTACTATTGATCATTTTAAAAGCTGAACGGGCTTTTTGGATATGTGTGTTATCCCAGAAATTGATTCCATATGAGTGGTATGTGAGTGACATTTTAGTGATTCCAGTCCTAGCTGTGTGTGTGACATGGTCTGTCACTGCTTTTTCACCTTTCGGGCACTGGAGCTGCTTGTTCTGGCTTGAAGTTTACAGAGAATTTAAGACCTGTCATGTAACAAGATAGCAAAAAGTGGAAAGGGGCCATAAAAGCCAGTGGAATCTTTGTTATATTTGTCTAATATAACTAGGAAACTCCATCCACAGACACAAGTAGGGGATGCTGAATGCTGCTATTTAAAAGAAAACAATTTTTCTCCAATGAGGCACCACCCAAATTGCCCAAAAGACAGAATCTCTTGTATTCTTCTGGCTGAAACTCAGCTTCTGTTTTTTAATTGCTGACCAACTTATCAGCAATGACATTGCTATTTTGCCTGTGTGTGAGCAGACTTGACAGGGCCAGGCAGTGATATGCAAACTGTAATGGACAAGGGCTAAGGGCTTTGATGCATTGGAGAAGGGCAACAGACTGTCCTTCCTTGTGAATTAGACTTCCACAAGTCTGAGAAGGAATTGCTTTTCAATTTGATGGGTTATTAAAATTTGGTCATAAGTGAGTGTGCTCTTTGGCTTTCTCTTCCTTTAGCTATCTACTTTTAATGAAAGGATATTTATTCAATATTAGCCCTTTGGTGCCTATTTCCCTATTTCTCTTTTTGAGATCCCTCACAGCTGTTGTACTGTGCTCTCTTTGGCGAGTTCCTCAAGAGAGGGCACATACCTGTCCTGCAAAGAAAGGGTTGTACATAGCAGTTGCACACAGTGCCGTCACCATGCCACAGAAACAGACACTCATATTTCTTCATCCTTTTATGCAATAAAGAAAATTCTATTTGAATTTTGTAGCAGTGGTGCTTGTGTTCTCACTGCCTCCCACTTAAGCATAGCAATTCTTGATCGGGTACAGCATCAGATTGCAGCGGGGTTAGCATGTGGTAACAAGAATTATGCTGGGGGGCCTGAAGGAGGGAGAGCATTGCTCTAATTTTAAATCACTGAACTGGCAGCTTCATCTTAGATCAGCTTACCCAGACTCAAAGGATATTGCTATGATCTATTTAACTGAAATTAACCTTCACTGATACGAGGTAATTACATTCCAAAATCCGTGGTAAACTTTTGTTAATCAGTCCCTGTGTGACACTGTCCTTAGGTTCAGGAGCGCTACTTTCAAGCTGTGAGAACAGATTTTTAAACCCAGTTTTGGGAGTTCCTGAGTCCCAGCCAACTTGTGGGCAGCTGAGTGTGTGTGCTGTGCAGTTTTTTAATCAAACATGTTCTGCTGTGACCTGAGTTGCAGAGCAAGCTGAGTCTAACGTGTGACTGAGCTTACCTGGCTCCTGGGCACTCTTGTTCGTAGGAGGGAAGAGTAAGGTAAGAAGTCTCCTGATGTGTTGTCTTCCTGTGTTCAGTGAAAGTCTCACCTCCCACAGTCTCTTCTCTGTATAGGGAAAGCACTAGCACAGCTCCACAGGCCTGCTCTAAAAGAAGGCAGAAAGAGACCGGGAAGAGCCAGTGCTAGGGGCACCTATTTCTGGAAAAGGGCTGAAAGCCATCAAAGCAATTCATGTTTATGGGTCATCAAGGAGTACAGAAATAGGAAGCTGCCTAGTTCATGTCCTCATTTAACAATGACTTATGGACATGGGAGAGGAAACTCTTATTGAATGGCAACAGCAGATGCCAAGTCAGGTTACTCTGCTGTCTGAATAGGTTAAATCCAGTGGATACCATCAGAGGGTGTTAGACTGTTCTAGAGAAAGGATATGTGGATGACAAGGGTGAGCAGTTCTGCTTCTCAGCCCCACCCTTTCCCATAAGCCTCTGTAAAGAGACCTTCCTATGGAGTGGCACTAGGACATGAGGATGTCTGGTCACCTCAGAGGAATCTTATGTGTTTGAGGAATCAGCCCTATTTTCTGATATTTACCTCTAGCTAAACATTCGAAGCTTCATATTTAGGCAATCATCTGAGGAAAGAGGTGAGTTAGGACCCATGTGTAAAGTCCACAATGCTCCCTTGCTCTTTTTTTCTAATGGTTTTCCAGACTGGCAACTATTGTGAAGATACTTTGGGATTGAAGCTTTGCTTGCCTTTGTCAAAGCTGACATTGTTGTGATCCTTTTCATTCTTTTAATATACTGTGACAATCTGCAAACTAATGTTTTCTTTATGCGGCTTTAGAATCTGTGTGGAAGATTTATTGTGCTTTGTTCTCTGGTTTCTTGTTAGTGGCATTAAATTTGTTGAGGGCTAGATGCACCAAATTCTACTGTACACTCATGGGAAGGCTCTGCATGATATAAGGGAAGGTAAGAAGGAGAAGGAAAAGTTAAGTATTGTCTATTTAAATCTGAGCACAGCTTAGCTGCTAAGCCAACTCCAGTTCAGCCTCCATGCCCAAGACATTCACCCTTCCCATCAGACCTTACAGGTACTGGTGGTGGGCAGTGCTTCACAAGGTTCCTCTCAGCTGTTTCAAAACATTTGCTCTTCAATTTGATGCGTTCTTGGAAGGCCCCCAACAGAAGAGATCTGAAAAAATCTGCTTCTGCTTGTGTAATCTTGAGTCCAGGTTCAAATTGTGTCCAGAAAGAGATCAGCATATTGTGTGCCTCAGCCCATATATAGAGGAAAGCAGCTTACTGGAGTCAAGACCAATAACCAGAGCACTTTATTTCTACTGAAATAGAAGTGATATGGGAAAAGATTAGGTTTTGTTTATTCAGGGTAGAGAAAAGATCCCGTTATGGCTGAGACATAAGGCAGTAGGATATACACATCTAAATGTAACGCTGCTAAGGTGCTTGTAGGAGTGGAGAGCTGCCAGAATCCTGACTGCATTCTAGTGTCTAAACCAAACAGAGTGGAAAAGTGTCTCTGTGCTTTAATGACCTTTCCTGGGGTCATGTTCATCTGGTGCTTGAGTTCTCTTTTTTTTCTCTCTTGAGAAAATGTTTAAATTTTAAAGTTCATCATGAGTCTCAGATTAATTTCTGAACCCTTCCCAAAGGTCTCTGAAGTACTCACACCTGTCTGTTGATGCTGATTTGCTGCATATCTTATTTTGTATGAGGTCTCAAAAATTGCCTGGTTTGAGCAGCCTGCTGATGTTCCCCATAAAAAGGAAAAGCTCTAGGAATCCTAAGAGTCTTGAGAAATAGTAGAACTATTGCTCTTGTAGAACACAATTCCTATGTTCTTAGCCCAGTTTATGCATTGACTCACTGGATGACCTTGGAGAAAGTGTACTGGAACAGGGGTTGACTTCATCAGGCTGGTGACTAACTCATCTCAGTCTTGTACTGGTAAAAGAAAGGTTTCTGTGTGAAAGAAAAATCCCCACCAAGGCCTTAATTCATCTCTTTTCATGCTTATTGGGCTTTACTCTGAGTTTTCTTTTACAAAAACAATGCCATCTTTTATGGATGAGAGGAGTGGAGTTTGTCAGAACAGAGTGGTATAACAGAGAGGCTTCCATTTGCCAAAGACTCAATCCAACACGGATGGGAAAATCTAAATGAAGCTCCTCCAAACATTTCTGATCCATGCTGAAGTATTATTTGAAACCAGAAATATCTGCATGTTCATCTCCATGCTTGTTCATAAAAGACTACCCCAAAACCTCAAGTCCCTTACTCTCAGTTATGAAAGAAATGTCTAGTAGCTCTTTTCTTCACCATGTTTTTATAGTGAGCTTGGAGATTGTTTGCACTGGAAAACTGCCCACAGAGCATTTTATTGGTCATATTCAATTTTAAAATGGTTTATATCTCCCTAAACCCTAGGTTCACAGTATTTAATATTACTAATGGGATGGTGAGATTGCCAAGCATTTATCAGCATAGAGATATCAGAATGGAAATAGTAAAATGACACATTAATCTTTGAGTTCTCAGTATGTCACCATAGAAACACCCTCTGGCCATTATCTAAGTGTTATGAAAATACCAAGTTCTTAATAACAGACACGTTGGGAGAGCAGTAGAAGTGCTGGGGAATGAATATTGTCATTGGCCCAATCCTCCCTTTCCTTGTTCATCTTCAGCCATAACCTGGACTTGCAGGCAGCACTGCCTGCCTCCCATGGATAAAGGTCATTGCCATGTTGTCTTCAAAGGAAAGATAAGAGACAGATTGTTTTGGGTTTTGTTTTTTGTTTTTTTTTTTTTGGTAAGTGACACTAAATATTCTTGCGCATGATAGTTGCTCTGCGATGACAGCCGAGCTCAAACTGGCTTCACTGTCATGAGGTGAAACTCTGGGGGACCTGACATTTATTGCAAACCAGGTTAAAGCCTTAAGGGTGAGGAGGAAATCAAATAGTAGGCAGCCTGTGATATGCAGAGCTGTGGTTTAACAAATAGCACCATTTCTAGGCTTCCACCTCTCCCTGTTGCTCCAGATCCTGACCATACCCATAATATATTCCCAAGGGAAAGAATCAGAAAATGGAAGAATTTCCCATTAGACATTTCTACCCGATGTCTTTATCTGACAAGCAGTTCTACTAGCATCAGTAACATTTGCACCTTTGCCTCTCAAACTGCTTCCCACAGGCTTTATTGGGTAAATGAAGTTTATTAAACAGCCTGCTTCCCTCTGGGTACTGAAGGAACTGTAGGTAAGTAACACATTTGTGAAGGTGCTTCCACTTTCTACTACAAGCAAAAATAATTGGTCTCTTTGTTCTATTCAAATCTAAAATAAATATTCTTTTTCATTTATAACTGGGGAGGTGAAAAAGTTGTCTGACAGGATATCTTTTTTGATATATTAGGGTGATAATCTTTCCTGAGAAAAAAGGTTCTTCTGGTAGATTCTCCGGCATACTCAGAAAGAGGCAGCACAAATACCTCAGCTGGCTTTGGATTTGCTTTTTCTTTCAGTGAAGGAAGGAATTTTCAGCCTTTAGTGAAGAAGAAAAAGAAACTACTGTTTCCCAGCTGGGCCTACCCCATCACCCTTGCTTGGACCAGGAGTTATGCTGCAAAGAGTAGTGCACCACACAGGCTAAGGGTTCTGAGCAGAAGCAGCATCTCATCCATATGTTATGGTACCAGTATTTTCCAAAGTCTCTTTGTAAGCAGTGGAACTGCTGCTTTATAACTTGTCCTCATGAAAGTGGTAATGATTTTATTTGTGGAATAGACAATGGGGAAAAATAGAGATTCTCTCTTTTAATCCAAATGTCCTAAGACATGGAGAGCATATGAAGCCAAATGTGGGTTTTATCTACAATTATTATGCAGCTGTATCTTTTTCATGAGGAGAGCACACATAACCTTTCCCTTACAAACGCAGAGTTTAATGTTAACTGGTACATATACCAGCTCACAGTCCTCTGCTGTGGCTCTCTAACAGTTGGTCCATCTCTTCCAAAACCAGATCCCACACACAAAATGTATGTTTAAGTCAAACTTTCTCTGTGAGACACTTACCTTAAGCTCCACAGAGGCTTTGCAGGTGTGTCAGAAATAACCAGAGCTCACATATCTGCAGGGAAAATAAAAAGCTCTGTTTATTCACTTAGTGATCTGGCTGCTTGTGTCATCCACAATGTCAGACAAAATGTCAGCACCTCTATTTAACTTATGTTTCCACTTTTCACAGACCTGATATCATTAAGTATAAGTAATACCTGCTGTATATCTTATGAAGGGTTGAGAGGCATGTCTGAAAATTGCAACAGCTGTTCTCTGAGAAATTAGTTGATGCTTGTACACTTTACCCGTCAAGGGCTGTCTCACACAACCATGTGTACAGATTGTAACTATCCTTTGGGTGCATTTTAGAACAACAGAAATGCCCAAACTACCAACCTTGCAGAATCTTCGGTGTTACTTGCCCAGAGCATTTTATTCAACCAGAATAAACACCGTGTGCTGATGATGACCTAGTGGAGCACACTGCAGGGGAAATCATTAATGCCCACACATTTGTTCCCTTGGTCACCATGGCCTAAGAATAAAAAGTCATCTGTGGTGATGCATGTGCACTTTGCAGGGATTAGCACATCTGTATATTTCCATTTTTTAATAAAATGTCAGCTACATGAGTGTTACAGCACTCGTGATGATTACTGTATTGTGCATCTGCTAAAACTAATGATGCAAGGAATTTCTAAAGTTCAAACACTTTCTTCATTTCCTGAAGCTCAAAGTTAGAACACTTCTGGGAAATGAATGCAAATTTCTGAATTGAATTAGGAGGAAAATTGAATTAGGAAGAGTTTTTATCATTTTATAAGAGTTAGATGACCTACCACAATACAACTACACACAACAGACCACACATAGTAAAAATTCCACACTAGATAAATAAAACTCTTGATTTTCATTTATTTTTGGATAAGTCAGAGCCTTATTTTTTCGTTTAAATGAGTGGATTTCTGCTTGGGTTATTTTCTTTTTGTTTGCTTTGTTGTTTGTTGGTTTGGTTTATTTTTTGTGCTTTTTTAATACTGTGGATATGGTACCTATTTTTCCCTCAGTAAGTCCAATCCAGTTTTGTCTATCCATCTATCTATCTATCTATCTATCTATCTATCTATCTATCTATCTATCCATATAAAAAATACATATATAAATATATATAATGTTATATTAATATTATATATAGTACTATATTTATATACATATATACACACATACACACATATATAGACATCTATACATATAAGTACATATATACATATACACACACACACACACACACACACACACATATATATGTATATATATATATGTATACTTTTTAAAAAAAATTGAATGAAGTTTAAACTTGCATTCTAAGCATACATCCCTGTCTAGACTTGCCTGTATTTGAAGACTGGACTGCTCTTGCCAGCTCTGTACTCACCTAGTCTGATGATCCTGACCTGACCACCCTTTCTAACAAAAGCTACCTGCTGAGGCTGACTGCAGCAAGGCATCCATTTCAGCAGAGGGCTGGTCTAGGCAGGGAATATGCCACATATTGAGGTAATGTGTGGTTTATATTGCATTTCTATTCTTCATTAGCTGTCTATGGAAATATGCTTAGTGAGCGGACGATGTGGAGAACAGCTCCACTCTGCTAGTGCCAAACATCCCCTGGCTTTGAAAGCAAAGGAATTTCCTTGCATTAGCAAGTGTATGGTTGGACTGGGGCAGATTTTTTCTTGGTAAAGAGAAAGTAACTGTTCCCTGTCACAGTAGTCTAAAGCCAACTCTTAATCAGCTAACCACTTTTCTGCGGTGTCCTATAACAGCTGTTATGGCCCAAAGATTACAGAGCCTATGGTTGCTTGGTTGTTTTCAGAATTAAATTTCTAGTCCAGAAAAATCTCCTAATCCTATCTCAGTTAGGAGCAGTTAAATTTTGGATTTTCTCTGACTCTTTATGGAAGCCTGAGCTGAGTCTTAGGCCAAACTGAGTGGGAGAGGTCCTCCAAAGGAGCACCTAGAACACCTGCACTGAGGATGTAAAGTCAGCCCCTGTAATTTCAGAAATGTAATCTTTCCAATGTGTTAGTACCATCCTACAGAAGTTCAGTCACAGCTGAATAAAAGAGTTTTTGGTGAAGTGCAGAATATGAAACTTTAGGAATAGTTTCTGAATCAGAGATATCCCAAAGTACTTTGCTTCCCTCTGATCTGTATAGCACAATTTCAGTAACAACCTGATGTCCTCAGCTCCTCATCTCTGCATTCACATTTACCCTCAGCCTATCCCTATCCTAACCCTATTTATCCTAACCCTATCCCTATCCCTAGCCACATCTCACCTATGGCCATAGAAAACCTGCATCCTTGTCTCGGAATTGTGGAACAACAGCCTGAAGTATCTGAAGGTAATACTTGCTCATTTTGGAAACTCATATGATTTGATTCCTTTCCCTTCCAAAAGGATGATGCAGAGTATGAGTAAAATGAACTTTGACAAATAATTTAATCACTAGCATATAGCATTCCTTTTTCTGAAATGTAAGTCCTAAATAAAAAGAATCCTGTAAACTTTTCCTACAGGAATTCATTTTAGTAATGTAAAATTTCCACTTAGATTCAGCAGTATGTTCAATGACAGAAGGCAAAAAAGCTAAGTAACCTGTTTTTGGGTCATGCCTTAATGTTAAGAACAACTTTGCCCTACATTTGGGAACATTTGGAATGATGTGGTGAGACTGTCATAGTATCCCCCTTTGTCTAAGGAAATAGCTTTTTCAGTTCTCTTTCCTGAAGGGATATCTGAGGAATCTTAAAGCAGTGAGGTGCAGGTTCATCTTGCAAAGTTGTGTCTCTCCTCCCCTTGCAGGCAAGAGCATAGTAATTCTAAACAATATTGCTTAAAGCAGCCTCTGAAGTCCTAGGATAGCTTGAGAAGAGAATTAGGGTTTATAAAGCCTGCATGGAGATTAGCCATGGCTTCTTCAGCTTTGAAGGCATTGCAGTAGAGACTTTGCTCATCTGCATTTCCAAGCTTGCAGTGCACAGGTTTTTAAGTCTGGGTTGCATTGAGCTGGGATCCCGACGAGCATGTGTGCGCAGGAACAGCCAGACACGCCCCTGCTCCAGAGGGCATGCTGTCCTGTGCCTGGAGGTGGCTGCCATGTCTCCACAGACTGCTTCAGCAGCCTGCCACGTGGGCAGAACAGGTGCTTGTGGGTGGCAGTATCATTTACCCACTGCCATCAGGATGGAGTCACCACTCCACAGACTGAACAGTGTCAGCAGCAGTTGTCTGTTCAAGATTATGATCCACACAGGCATAGGATTAGAGCAGATTGCTGGTTGCAGCCACCTGAGACCATAGTGTGAGTGCTTGCAAATGGGTTGCTGGTTTTGCTTTCTCTCTATATTTGTATTCAGTATGCTTCTCTTAGCATAATGCAGCAGGATACAAACTGATAGTGATGAAGAAAGTTAAGACAATTCTTTTGACATGCTAGTAGATGCACAGATCCTGAAGGGGAAATAAAAGGAATTACAGGACCAGCACAGATTTCTCTGCAAAATCTTTGAAGAAACTAAACCTGAAAACATTTTCTGTATGAAATCCTTTAAAAAAGGAAGAGAATAAATAAAGCACATCTTTCTCACAGGAAGCAGCTCTGTTCCCAGTGTTTCAGCGCAGTGCGAACTTCTGTTGGCCGAAGTAAAAGTGAAGCTGGTGGCTGGCATGTACCTAAGCTCTTGAGCTGTGCTGGACATAAATAGAGGTAGCTCAAGGGCAAATGATATCAGAAAGAAGCAGCTGCTGCTCCTTGGTGTGGGCATCTACACTGTTACTCCAGAACCAAATGACCGTAGATTTTTGTGAGGTCAAATTTTCTGTTCACACAAGCTCATGGAGGATCCTGGTTTAGCTAAATCTCTCAGCTTGTAAATTTATTCTTCCATCTCTCAGAGTGCTGGGAATATTCTTTCATTCTGAATGCTATAAATGTAACAAAGTTAACATTGGGAAAAGCCAACGTTTAGCAATCAGCCTCCACCTGTTTACTGTGAACATCCACAAGAACAGCATGTTGTAGTGCATGTTGTATGCAGTCTGCAGTACCAACCTGCTTCTCCTCTGCAGGTGACCTCCATCTCATCTTCATCTGACAGTGTGAGACTGCTTCATTAGGAGCCATGTGATAAGGCACAAACCAATGCTTTTAAAACTTCAAATGGAATAGAGGTGTCTGTACACAATCCTGCTATAACTTTCCTTATTCTTAAGTAGTACAACACCGATTTCCATTCACAGGCATAACTTAACTGAGTAATTTTACTTGATGCTTTATGGAGAAACCACTTTGGCCTGTGAATTCATTTTTGCTTTATTTCATATTTATTTAGAAATCAATGCCTAAAGTCCTTTCCATAGGGGCTCACTTTTACAAAGGGCTACTGAATACCACCAACTCTGTTAGCCAGAGGTTTCCAGTACATAGACAATACCTTGCAGAACTGAGCTCAAAATTAATCTTATGGGGGAAAACAATGTTTGTTCTGAATATGTAATTTGTATGAGTATTTGCATGTTTCAGTGAACAGAAGATACTCAGCATGTGTCTTGAAGCTAGGACAATCTTGCCAGAAGTGTTTCATCAGAGCAGTCCTTCTCTGTGAGAGGTCAAGGACACTGAGTAAATCACAAAGCTGATTCTGAACATGGATTTATTTCATAGAGTCTTAAAAGAGACTGGTGAAACTTAACAGCCTTGCTTTCTGCAAAAAACATTTCAAATAAACTCTTATCTAAATGGATTTGTCCCTGAAGGTCAGTACAGGGAAAGGTACAATACAGCCACTAATGGCGTCTCTCAGATACGGTTTTGTTGTTGATTTTTTTTCTCATCTGGGTACCGCCCCTTGTACTAGGGGTGATCTACAAGAAAGAAGCTTTTCAGAAGCAGTGAGTGGTCTAGCTCTTCACTATTCACTATTCTAGAACTGCATGTCTAGTTGCTGGTACTGGCGGAAGCATGCACAAAGATCTTCACAGGCTTATACCCTTGGATAAATAGCTGGAAAACCAAGACAACAGAGCAGGCACTTGACATTCAGTAGATGTTCCATGGCTACACTAAAAGACTTTAGTACATTTATTATTTGTGGCAGATAGTAGAGCTTGAGAATAACTACAAAATCAGCCTCAGCTGTCAGCAGAATGAATATGTCTGTTTAAATGCTGTGTTTGAATTTGACTTTGAATTCTGACCCAGGTGAAAATCAGGCATGCTGCTATCTAAATATTCATGGTTAACAGCTGCAGAAATGCATGTAATGCACAGAAACCTGTTAGTAATGTCCTGTATTGCAAGAATTCTGTCAGTTTTGAGGCTTTCAAGTATCCCTGAGATCTAGCAAATGTGAAGTGCTTCAGACTGCAAACTACTGCTCTTTCTTTCCATTTATTGTATATGCAGTAGGACAAATTCAGAACTGATCCAACTTTCCTGATTTTTTTGGGATGTGGCCGAGACAAACTTTGCCCTTTTAACTCTTGTTTTTCTTTACAAGCTGTGTTTAAATTCTTTGGGCCCGTGTAGTTTTTTATTACAAGGAAAACATACTTGCTCTGCGCCTCCTCGTGTCACTATTTTGACATACCGACCCCTTCTTTTCTCTCCAGGCAGTCTCTGGAGAGCCTGGAAGAGCGTAACAGCTCATTGACTTGCAATGTGATTAATCCTTGGATTAGTCAAAATATGATGCAAACAGATCCTGACCCAGTACTGAATGCTGTTCTTGCCTGTGCATGCAGTGTTAGGTACCTTACAACTGTCTCGAATTGATCAGGACATCCGGATTTTGTAACCTCATTTTATAACTGTTCCTCTCTCTCAAATTCCATCCTGTGAAGTTCGGAGGATATGTAACAAGAAGCCACCCAGTTACTATTCCTTGCAGCTATCTGCCAGTGTCACCTGCTTCTCTGGCATCATCATGCAAGCATGCACTGTCACACTCCCCGCTGGAATCTCAGCTCGCGAGTTGAGATTCACACCATCACTCAGCCTGACAAGAGTGTTGACTCCTGGAGCCAGAGCTGTGCTTGGGAGCACATAAAAGCACCACAGTCCCCTACATCTTGGCAGGACTTCAAGGACTAGCCCAACGAAGAGATCTTGACAGCATAGTTGTAAACTCCACAGGCCCCAAGGGCTCAAACACCATGATATTTATGCTGCAGACTGGATTGCCAAGATAGTATCACTGTTATACAGACATTGGTCCCTGAGTAAGAAGTAGCATTTCTCACACCTGTTAATTGGCATTTGAAAAAATTGAGGCTGACTGGAGTGGGCAGTATGACTGAGAAAGACAATGCTTTAGCAAATTACAGCAAAGGCTCTATCCAATGTTTTTTTTTTTCCTTCTTCAAGAAGACTTCAGCTGCATGGGTACCACAAATAATTGCAAAAGCCAGTATTAACTGAAGGAATTGCATATTGAATTATTGACATTCCTGGTCTATTTAAGACTGTTGTTTTACAGCCTTTACAGTCCTTATTACAACTTTAATCTCTGCAATAATGTTAGGAGCCCAGAGCTGTTAAATCCAAAACATGCTTAGGAAGCATCTAAGAGCATGACCAACTTCTTTAAGATTATATGCAGGCTTTCAGATGAAGCACAATCTTCATACTTTGCTCAGCTCTATACTTGATGGAAATACTGTATCTAAAGTAGGTCCTTCAGAAGTTTCACTAGACTGGTCTGACTGTAGAAGTAAGCCCAGGTATTTTTGTATTAGTATTAGAACATTAAAGAGAAGAGATGAAGCTGGAGACCTTTAGCAGGTAGTTTTTCTGGCACTTCAGGCAGTGTGAGGTAAGTGCAGCAGCACTAAAGTTCATGAAGTCAAGTGTTGACAGTAGATTTCAGACCCTACCTGTTGAAGTAAGTGGGGCAATTAATACCTTTGAAAACTAGTTTTTAGGTTCATTCATGGGGGAAAAACCTTGACAAATTCTGAAGAATTAACTGCATTACTCAGCTCTGATCCTCAGTATTTTTTCATGAGAATTGCAAGGGTTATATATTAGCATAACATTTAAAAAGAAATTGGACCAAAAAAGCATAATTATGTGACTCAGACAGATTGTCCCATAAGCAAAACAACAGAACAGAATATTCAAAATTCTGCTAATAACTCTGAACTCTATTTTCTCTGTCTAAAGACAAAGTTTCAGAACAAACTAATTTTAACATGGAACAATTCCATTCATTTCCAAGAACTTATAATGAAAATAAGGTCCATCTCAGTAATATGAGAATCTCAGCCACGGGAAATTAAACCCCAAACCATCTTGAAATTATTCAGCCTCATTTAAAATATCTGTAAAATGGCCCATCTAATAGCAACAATTCATCAGATTCTCAGAAAAAACCTATCCTCAATGAATGTAAGACGAATGAGAACAAACGGTAGAATTTTTACTAGCAGCTGAAAATAAGCATCCTAAAACTTTACTTAGAGCATGGCTTGGGTTGGAAGGGATATTTACTGATCATTTAGTTTCACCTAGCTCCTTTCCCTGGGCAGAGATGCCACTCAGCAGTCCAGGTTTCTCGAAGGTGAATCCAGCCTGGCCTTGAACACTTCCTGGGATGGGGCAGCCACAGCTTCTCTGTTCCAGTGCCTCATCACCCTCTGACTATCAGTATACTCCTAATATCTAATCCAAATCTCTCTTCTTTTAGTTTGACCATTGCCCCTATCATTATCTGCTGTAAAAAGTCACTCCCCATCTTTTTTATAATCTTCATTTAGATATAAAAATGCTTCAGTAAGGTCTCTCTGGAGTCTTGTCTGCCTCAGGCTGAATACCCCCCATATCCCTGTCAGTCTGTCCTCATAGCAGAGGTGCTCCAGCCCCCTGATCAGCTTTGTGGCCTCCTCTAGGCCCTCTACAATAGGTTCATGTCTTTTCCATGCTAGAAACCCGAGAGCTGGATGCAGCTCCCCTGAAGGTGGGGTCTCACAAGAACAGAGTAGAGGGGCAGAATCGCCTCCCTTGACCTGCTTGTCTCATCAGCAAAAATTCTGTAATAATACTTCTGCTCAGATTTTTCCCTAGTTGTTTCTCTATTTCTAATAAGAGTGGAGAAAGCAACGCTCTATGCCAGCTACTGTTGTGCTTTTTTCACTTCCCCCTCTCTCTCCCCTCACCCCCCATTCTGTATGTGTCCTTGGACTTGCTCTTTTCCACTCTTTTATTTCAGGTGTCAGCCTTTGTATTTTTCTCCTATTGAATATTTTTGTTGTTTTGTTTTTAGGGGTGTTTTTTGGGGGAGGTTTTGTTTGGGTTTGTTTGTCTGTTTGTTTCAGACATGGCTTTCCCACCTCACGTAGCCACCTGTCCTCCGAAGGAGCATCTCGAGTCTGAACCCAGCACAAGCAGGTCCTCCCTGTGCGGTAGAAGCGCGCAGGAAAGGGACAAGCGGCGGGACCGGCAGCACCGAGATGAGACGAGTGAAGGACGGAGAGGGGTCCGGCGAGGTCCGGGGTCCCTCTGGCGGCCACCAGCCCCTCTCCCGCTGTCGTCCCGCCGGTGCCCGCTCGCCCACGGGAGCAGCCGCGCACCCCTGCTGCTGGCCTCGCCCCGATTCTAGTCACTCCGCGCTTTAAACCCGTTTGACTATGTCTTTTTGCTTCTTTGGAGTAGCAATTTCCAGCTGCCAAACTCATTCTCCTTTTCTTTGCTAAGTCCGGTACTTATCCTGCATTATATAAGTGGCTTGAAAAAATGTTGGCGGTGTCAACTGCCAAAAGCTTGACATCAGAATTTAAAGTGCAAAAACGTTTACATGATGCTAGCCTACTATTTCAGCTGGTGCTATTTTAAACCTACAAATCCCCATTTATTGACTGAATATTCTTGTCATAGCACACTTGTGTACACTTTTACAGAGAGGGGAAGCACCAAGAGAATCCCTGGCCAAAGTTGCACACTGTGCAGCCCAAATTCTGAACACTGCCATGAAGTTTTTCAAATGGCAGCTCGTATCTTTAGAACTTGCTGCAAGTTTGTGTAAAACTTTGGATACTGAACACTAAAGACATTGACCTTGTCCTGCATTTTTGTTCCTGGGATGCTTTGTCTGGTAATGTTAACATGGGGCTTTCAGCTTCTTCTGAAAAGTAGAACCTCTCATTTTCAACTTAAACCCATTATCAGGAAGCCTGTTTTCCTTAGTGGTCTTTCAATTAAATGAAAGTTTGAACTCCTGCACTTGCTATGATTGAAATGATCATATTATGTTGTTTCTTCCCCAAATAATATATTTTGCGAGTTTACAAGTTTTGATACTACTGCACAAAATGGTTTCAGTTTCTTCCAAAGCATTGTGAGAGAGCTCTTACTTTCCTTTTTTGATTAAGGTTTATTAGTGAGAAGAGTCCTCTACACAGAACTGTAGGCAAGGATCTCACCATATTTATTTGGATTCATCTAAGGGCTGAACAAAAAATACTGGGAGAGATTCCTTTAGCAGTGTTGAAATAGCATAAGCGAGCATATCTGATGCTGACCATGCATATGATATTCCCAGCAACTGACTGACATGCCTCCAAAAGATCAAATTCAGCCTTCCTTGCATGATGCAAGATAAAAATCTGGCCTAGGATTTAACTGTACCTGGTAATTAAGTTTAAAGAACAATAAGGCCTCACAAACCTCTCCTGGCCTACAGTAAGCATGCTGGAATCTTGGTTGCCATTTCTGCAAACTGTTTACAATTCACATACCTCTACAAATCCAATCCTGATCTCAAATTGCTGCTCATAAACAACATAGCAGAGATTTGATGTATGAGGACATGCTCTGAATTCCCCTTTGCTAGCAGTAGCATGGCTAACTTCTAGAACTAAAAACACATCTTATTACAAGCAATGCTCAATTAATTACT
Source organism: Parus major (assembly GCF_001522545.3). Lineage (NCBI taxonomy): Eukaryota > Metazoa > Chordata > Aves > Passeriformes > Paridae > Parus > Parus major. Next base: position 11,720,130 of record NC_031799.1, read on the forward strand.
TGAATATATCTGACAGCTATTATTTTTTTTAATGACTAGTGGCAAAAAAGGCAGATGCAACATGCTCTAGTCTCCTCTTATTTTGCTAGGTGCCTGTAAATGAGTGTTTTTCACAACTGGAGTCAGGGCAGCCTCTTTGAACCATCCCAGAATTTCTGTAGCAGTCTATTAAAGCCAGATGTTGTCACCTTCAAAGCATGACACAAAGCTGATCTTTCAGTCAATGTTTTTCCTTAAATCTTAACACATCAGTGTTTATTAGTGAACCTTGCTAGTGCAGTGATTGTGAAAAATGAGGTAGACTCTCCTGTTTCATGAACTATATTTTAAAAAGGAAAGAAAGGTCTTTGCAGGACATCTTGTTCAAATAAGAAAGAAATCACACTCCTGCATTTACTTGACTTTACAATATAAAAAAAATTAAGCACTCTATCTCCAATATTAGCTGTTTCATGAAGACAGGCAAGCATCCCAACACATGTTACTCTGGGGAACTTGAGAAATTGTGCAGAAGTGAAGTTTGATCTGATTCTAAATGAATTATGTTTGAAGAGAGATTTGAGGGCAGAAGAGGAGAGCCCAGATATACAAGACTGAATGGAGAATTGTCCAGGGTCAGGAACAGGAGCAACTCTTACTCATTTTACCTTGCTCCTTTTTACCTGTATTTAACAGGTAAAGTTTATGTTTTTTGAGCACATTTAAATTAGGGAAAAATAAATGTCATGGCCTGAGCTGGGATTATTCCCAGTGGTCATTGGTGTAATGGTAAATAATTTCTAAGAGAAAAATGATGGGGATCTTAAAAGAACTAGAGACATCAAATATGCATTCAGACATGGACACCCATCATCCTAGTCTCAGGATATATAAATTGGTTGCAGCTGAACCTCTGTTCTTGCAGTGTGATACCTCCAGGATGGGTTTGCTCTTGCCTGGGGCAGTCACCGGCTGTGAGGGATGATACTAAAGAGTGTGACAAAAAAGACAGCCCAGGGAAACTCAATTCAGGCTCCATGGCATCTCTGCAAATTAGATTTAGTAGAGACATGAATTGACATGCCATGGAGAAGGATTGGGTGTGACTTTACAGGATGGAAGTAGCACCTCAGGATTGTGTTGGGTCTCTTTGATGAAGCTCTTGGTTATGTGAGCATGTGCTTATCTCCAGGAGACTTTTACTTTCAACAAGTAAAAAAAAGTCAAAAAACCCCTGCTAATCTATAAAAGAATGAGATTAAATGTTCCTCACAGACTGATAACTAGTTATAGGTAGAAATATGGAGTAGGAACGTAAGTCTGATTTCTCAGTCCTCTGGTAATCCTAGGACCTGTGCTATCTGACATATTGATAAATTATGTAGGAAAAGGTAGTGAGAAGAAGATGGCAGATTTTGCATAAGCACACAATAATAAGCATTACTGAGAAAGGAAAAGTAAGGAAAAGGGAATACCACTATGCTACTACAGAAATTCATGGTGTGAGTGTACCCTGACAACTGTTTTCAGCTCAGAACTGCTGTCATTGAGAGGACATAGCAGAGGTAATATAAAAAAGTTTCAAAAGGCGGCCAAAATGAACCAAGATTTGCAGCAGCATCAGTTTGAAGGTCAACTGAACAGGTAAAGATTCTTCTACCTACAAAGAAAGGTATGTTAGAGAAAAAGAAGACATGTCTAAATAGAGCAACACAGAGAAGGTATGTAGGAAGAGAGCCTAATCTTTGGGGATAAATTGTCTTTTGCATTTGACTGTAGGTAGAGGGGCTTCACTACAGATGATCTATTTAAATTAGACATGAGGAAGAAAGGTTTTTTTACAAGGAAAGTGATAAGGCACTGGAATAGGATGTGTTGGACTTCCCACCTCTGGAAACATTCAAGATCAGGTTAGATGGGACTCTGAGTGATCTGACCAAGCAGTGGAGGATGTCCCAGCTTACCGCAGGAGGGTTGGACAAGATGACTTTTAAGGGTCTTCTCCAACTCAAACTACTGAATGATTCTATTTTGTAAGGACATAGAACAGGGAGACATCAAATGAAGTAAGCCAGTGCCAGACTTAACATCAAAATTATGTATATCATAATAGGTTCTGAAGTGTGGAAAACACTGGCAGAACTTTGAGAATGACATATGGTAGTGTGGATTAAAAGACAGTATTTGTTCCTTGAATGGAAAAAAAATCTGTTTGACTCAAAGAGGAAGCTCAGTCGTTTCTGTGACAGGAATGTCTGGAGTCTGTGAAGGAACACTGGGACCTGTGGCTCTTTAGGGGCTGTTTCAGGAGAAGAATGCTAAATTGGGTAAACCTATTGGGTGACCCACTACAGCCTATTGACTTATGGCTGGGAGAAATAGCAATGGGAGTGTACAGGCTGTTCAAGATTCTGGTAAAATGCCTAAGTTTTCTGCCCATGCCAAAATCTGTGCTGCTCTACCTTCGCCGCTGTTTTAACCACATTACCTCGTGCAAGATCACAGCCAGCAGAGGGAATTGATGCCTCTCCTAGTGTGTGTATGTGCTGCCAGGCTGCAGTGGAAAATCAGAGAGTGCTTATGCTCTGGGAAACAGGCTCAGATGAAGCAGATGTAGGGCAGCAGATGACTTTTCTCCCAGGCGCTCAGGTGGAAGTAGCCTCATGCTTCTCACAATTATGCTTAACATTGTACGCTTGCAGGGTTATCCTCCTTGAGCGGCGTCTGAGAAACTGCATACCCATGACAGTAACCTTTTTTTCCCACTAGATGTCCCACAAGCCCAGCGATTGCAGTCATTCTGCTCAACCAGAACTTCTTTCAGCCACTAAAGTTTATCATCTCTAAAATAAAATGTTCTACTGAAGAGAAATTATTTATTAATCTGTATGCTGATGCTTGAGAAATACTGGAGAAGAAGTTAAATATTCCAAAGCACATTGATTAAACTAGATTGCAGTGGGAGTTTATTGTTAGAAGCTGGACTTCCTTCAAGGATTCATGTCGAGCAAGTTGTGAAAGCCTAATTGGACCATGGGGGATTAGAATGAACAAAACAGTTTAGGATCTGGTGCTTCTTGGGCTGTAATGCTATTCACAGCTCACACACAAGGGTTCTTTACAAAGCTGGTCCTAAATTGTTATTAATAGTGTTTGGGACTTTTTGTTTCTTTTGGGGTACTGCCTTTCTAAATAAGACTTTTTCTTTCAAAATTTCAACTCTTCTTTCTCTAAATATATATAAGACCCACACAGATATAAAAGTTGCTCTGCTTAGCATACAAAGATGCACTTAATAACTCTGCAACTGAGGATATGGAGATTTAGCTGCCTGAGTATCTGCATTTTTTTATTATTTGAACAAAAGCCAAGAGCTGCTGCTCCTGGTTTTCGGGTGAGAATGCTGGATTTGTGAGCTAAAACTTGTTGCAATTATTGACTCTACAGCTATCACAGTGCCCTGGAATTTCTTTTTTGCACTATCTAGGCAGCTGAATTTGGGAAACTTTGTCCTAAATGTTGCTAAACTACACTTACAGTGAAAAAATTTTTTTTTTTCCTTTTGCAGTCGGAATACCACCCAAAAATGCTGTAATAGACTGGATTTGATCTTTTAAAATTTTATTTTATAAATGTGAAGAATTATAAGAACTTTTTTCTGACATGCTTTTAGTATAGATCAGGGATAGAGGCCACACTCTTAGTGCAAGTATTTAGAAAGGTTTCAAGAGTTGAAGTCTTTGCTGAGAGTAACACAGCTTGTAGAAAGATACCTAAAGTGCAGGGAAGACTGTAAAGTCCCCTGTGATCCTAGGTATGTTGTTCTGCTAACTAATTGCTCTCATTTCTGAAAATGTATAGATGTCTCCACATGGAATTTTCCCACCTTTACTCCGGCCCTGGACCTGGTTGTGCCTTTCCATATTAGGCCAAAAACTACCAATATCGAGGCCTCTGTTTCTTCTAACTAATGAAACACTTTAAGACCCATGAGGGTCTACATGGTACCAGTTTAAAAGAGATGAAGAGTCCACAGAAACTAGATTTAGATTACTAAGAGAGGATTTAGGTCTTGATTATTACATCATTTGCAGTGGTTCTCCCTTCAAGTACTTGCTCAGATAGAGACTGAGAAAATAATAGAAAAATCATTTAGTGTGCTGTGTTTTAGTGGAAAGGAAAACCTTTGTGTTTCCTTGCCTTGTCTTGTAGAGCCTTTGGTAAAGTTCACATGAAGATGGGGGATTGTCTTCTCTAGTTAATATTTCTTAAAAATCAGCATCTTTTTGGGAAGTGGGTGTCTTTGTAAACCCAGACAGCCAGATAAACTAAGACAACCCAAAATAACAGCCTAGGACTTTTATGGCTATTTCAGTGTTAAAATAAAATAGATTAACAAAGCTTGTCTTCCTTGTTGGCAAAGAGATTTTTAGTGCTTCCTTTTTTTTTTTTTCCCCCTTCTTCTCAAGCCTATCACAAAGTTGTCTTCCCTTCGGAGAGTGAAAATATTTTCATATTTTCAGCATGTTCTCAGCAGTTGCTGCCAAAGTCTGGGGTTCTTTGACTTCATACTTCTACTTATGACATATCTCAGGGGAGACTTTCTAGCATGCCTGGGGTGAAAAAGGCACCGGAGACTCTGGCAGCACAGTGCGTCCTGAGGGGAAATTTGCTGTGTAGTGATAAGAGAACAGTTGAGGAAATAGTTTAGATACTGACCTTCAAGTTAGAATGAAGCAAAATCTAGGATAGCAGAAGAAAATCTAGTAATATGAAGGAAACAAAGAGTGAAAGATGTTTGAGACAAGAATTGAAAGAAAATTATTGTGAAGTTTTTGAAGGGAAGGTTTTGAACAGACCCAAACTGTTGAAAAGCTAGTTCAGCAGTATTTTGTGAAACTGTAGTGGAAATAGAGGTTCATGAGCTGTAAGTCTGGCTTTCTGTGGGACTCCACCTCACCCAGACCCAGTCCAGATATGTGTGGAAACATCTTTAATCTTCCCCCATGGCTGGTCCTATCAGAGGTCTTACTCAGATATTCACTTATTTATTGATTACTAATGTTCTGTTTTTCAGATTAAATGCACTCCAACATCGTTTGCAACCACTTTTTATGTCATAGAATCATAGGATATCCTGAGTTGGAAGGAACCCACAAGAGTCATCAAAGTCCAACTCCTACCCCTTCACAGGACAGTCTCAGGAGTCACACCATGTTCCTGAGAGCATTGCCTAAACAATTCTGGAATTCTTTCAGGTTGATGCTGTGACAAATTTACTGAGCAGCCTGTTCCAGCTCCCAGCCACCCTCTGGGTGAAGAACCTTTTCTAAGATCCCATCTGAACCTCTCCTGACACAGCTTCAGGTCATTCCCTTGGCACAGAGAAGAGATCAGTGTCTGCCCCTCGTCTTCCTCTTCATGAAGAAGTTGTAACTCCAGTGAGGTCTCAGGGCTGAACAGATAAAGTGACCTCAGCCACTCCTCAGTGGCTTCCTCTCTAGACCCTTCCTGTGGCCCTTCTTTGAACACACTCTGATAGTTTAATGTCTGTTTTACACTGAGGTGAGGCCACCAGAGCAGAGCAGGACAATCCCCTCCCTTGCCTGGCTGGTGATGCTGTCCCTGATGCCCCCAGGACAGGGTTGGCCCTCCTGGCTGCCAGGGCACTGCTGGCTCCTGTTCAACTTGCCATGGACCCACAGCCCCAGATCCCTTTCCATGGCACTGCCCTCCAGCATCTCCTTCCCCAGTCTGACATTAAAAAATGTCTCTTGTTTGCCCATCTTTAAAAATGTCTCTTGTTTGCCCAGATTTAAATGTGCTACGTTCCTAAGTGTTTGAAAACCATTATAGAGTATCTGTGAAATAAGCATAAAAATGTTTAAAAAGAAATGAAACTATATTATCGTATTTTTTTTCAAGTACCTGTAGACATACTTGTTCTGCCAGATTGAAAACTGAGTCTGTCCCAAGCCTTTATAAAGTAGATTTTGAAGCTCAAATATGTTAGTTTAAGGACAGTATTTTTAACACTTCTTTTTATTTTGCTCAGATCTCTATCTTTGAAAATATTTTATTTGTTGTTTTTCACTATAATGGGTTGAGGACTTAAATTTTCATATTAGAAAATGTTTGCCTGATTGGGGTAATATTTCAATTAGTCAACTACTGCATTTTGCATTTCAGAAGAATGCAACAGTTTCCTTTTCTTTGCCCTACTCAGTTTATTTTGCAGTTTGCAAACACATTTTTTTCCAAGTATCTTGTGAAATGACACCAGAGTAAAAAGTGCCAGAAAGACATCAGTTTTGCAGAGTTAAAAGAGTTTTTATCTTCCTTTGGTGATTTGTTGCCATTCTTGAAAAAGTCCTTTTGGAGTTTTGTTCTTTTGATGTAGAGATCTAGATAAAAAAAAAAAAAAAGAAAAAAGAGAGATGTGTATTATTGGTTTAATATGTACACTCAGGCCTGATCCAATACAGAGAGAAAGAAAAAGCCTTCCATTAGCTTTTATGGGCCTGATTTGATGCCCTTTAAACATTATCATATCCTCCAGTGCAGCAGCTGATAAATTGTTGTTGATTGTGGCCTTTGAAAATGAACCATGCTGGATTTTTTACCACTTCCAGCAGAATCCCACCAAGGTAATCATTATGTACAAAGCTAAGTAAGAGAAACACTGGTTCTGTAGCATATTATTTATGTTTCTCCCCTGTCTCCCAGTATCTCTTTCATTATACTCCCTTTCCCTATTTATTATCTCTGTAATCAGATTCTTTCAGTATGCATAACTCGTTGGAATACAGTTGGTATGAAAGGCACCATAGGAAATAAGGTTTTATTTCATAAAGAATTGTTTTTAAGTGTTGGACATATTGGCCATTGATTTCATTTTTATTGCACTCTGAAATCATAAGCCACTTGAACAGTAAACTCATATCCTTCACAGCAAATAAGCAATGAAGTAGTGAATAATAAATTTTTTATTTATGTTGCTCCCTGTAAATTCCATCTAAGCCCACTGGGTGAAGATTTAATTTGCATTGCACTGTGAAGCTAGCAGTTGTACATCCCTAATCTATCAAAAAATAAATATTTGTTTTGCTGCATTTAAAAACACAAGGAAAAGCAGGGAACGGTGATCCTGTTGAATAAGGCTCTTCTTTTTGTTTTTGAGATAAATTTTACCCAGAGACCCTACTACGGACAGATATGGTGAGTGTCATGTTTATGTTTTATGTGAAGGGGGATGAGAGTAAATTGCATTTAGGCATCTAAGGAAATGCTTGTGGATTGACAGACTGTTAACTTAGGTATCCATGTTGACTAGCTTTGGCAATGAGGGTTGATGTGCTTGCTTTGCAGATGACACACAAGTATTAGAGCAGCCTCTTGATTATTCCTGTCTCAGACATTAGACATATCCACCACATAGGAGCCTTAGGAATTCGAGTTTGTTGCCAACACTCAGATGGTATCTTGATGTTTGTAAAATGAAGTATCATTCTCCAGCACCCTCCCTTTCCCATCCATCCTTCTCTTCCATGGCTCATTTCCTTCATTTTTGCTAGCAAAATGACCCAGGGTTAATCTGAGCTATTTTTGTTTTGTTTTATTTTGTTTCAACAGACAGTGTCTTATCCAGCCTTTTTTGAAAAGCAGATTGAGGAGTTATTGTCAAAATAGCTACACAGACAGTTCTAAAGGAATAAGAAGACAGGAAAAGGCACACACATAGGATCAGAAAAACTAACTGAAGATCAGATGTGGCAGTTTTTCAGGTACTGGAATCTTCCCACTAAGCTACAGGCAAATGCTTGTTTTAACCCAAGTGCTTATATTCAAACCTTCCAGTGCCTGTTCTGCCTTTAGATCTCCTATTTTAAGGATGAGGAACTCTGTAACACAGGAAACATTCAGAGGTGGCCTTTATGATGTCTTAAACCACTTCAGTGGTACAGATGGAACAGAAGCACCCTCCAGTCCTAGAAGACCCCAGAGATCTGGATTCCACCAAGCAATTTTGACCCTGCCCAAGGCTGGGAGGGCTCCAGGTCATTTCTCCATAGCTCAGTTCTCTCACCACCTATGTGGGTGCAACCCCTTCCTAGTAAAACACTTTCAGGGTCACTGAGGGTGGCCTAAAAGCTGGGGACTGTCAAATGGTAATGCAGCATGAGAGCGTGTCCAAAATATTCCAGTGACATTGCAGGTAGGCACTGAGCATGAAACAGCTCTATGAAGATGGTGTGAAACTGATCTGAGGGAGTTTCCTTCTACTGCCAAATCAGACCAAGTAGAAAGGTTCTTCTAAACACAATATAATGTGTATAACAATTCCCTTTCTTTCAATGAACTGACCCTATATCTATCATCTCTGATGCTGATAGGCAGAGCTAGGCTCTTGGTAGCTTGTTCTTCCTGGTTCCCAAAGGATATTGGTGTCATCACATTGAGATTTTCTTCCATGGTTGCCTTTAATACTCATAAGAATGATAGAGAACGCCCCTCTCAGTCCTGTGAGCCTGTTCCAGGGCCCTTTTGCACCCTTTTTTGTCCTACAATACCATAGGTGCTTTCCCTGAGACATGCAGTGTGCTGAAGTAAGACTGTCACTGAAATACAGGGGTAGCTCATGAGCTTCATTACCATATATTCCAGCTACTTGTACTAGTTACCTTCACTTTTATAGGCTTTCCTTCTTGCTGCAAAGGCTAGGATCTTACTTATTTTCAATAGAAGCTGCACTGTGGAATTGATTTTATGCCTCTGGAGCATAGGGCTCTCAGTGTGGTATGGTAATATTTACAATAAGGGTTGAATATTAGGTACTCCTAAAGAAAAAAGAAGATCAGATCAATTGTTAGTTTATCTGGGGAAAGGACTCTCAGTGACTTCTAGTTTTACTGGTATAGATTCTCCACTTGTGATCATTTGTTGCTAAACCTAACCCCTCTTCCAAAGGTTCCTTATTGTTCATCACTACTTTCAATTTTAAATACCTAACCTCCACTTTGAAATAAGATCAAGGCTCAGATCTTACTTCACAGCTTCTCTATCTTTGTGCTTCTTTTGGCCTCTCAATGCCTTTCCCAGCCCATTGCTGTTGTCAGCTGCTGTCTTTTTCTCATCTGCCATGGAAGAGTGACTTCAACAGGCTGAATTAGCATTGAAGTGCATTAGGTGAGTGCCTCCTCAGCACCTGATATGAAGTTCACAGAAAAGGAAATGAAAACTCTCAGTTCTTCTAAATATTCTCGTGTGCCTTTTTGAAGGGGGTGTACATCTTGTACATCTTGATTCTGTTGCTCACCAGCTCTTGGGCCATTGAGGGTTTATTGCCCAGGATCCCTTGCTGACATACACATTTTCCTTGAATGTTGTAGCAGAAGTTAGGATGCAGTTTTGCTGATTAAGCAGTGGTATTGAGCAACAATAGCACTATACATAATCAGGAGTATTTTTCCAACCAGCAGCTCTTGGCAGCACAAAGCCCCCTCTCATCAGGCAATGTCTATGGATATGTGGAATACAAAGTCAGGCTGTGTGCAGGAGCTGTTTAATAGAACAGCACCGAGCACTTTACCAACCATAGACAACAGTGGAAAGGGGACCAGGGCATGGAAACTCAGACCAAGAACAAAACTTAGCTCTTGAACACAGGGACTGAATCTTCTAACTGCTTGTCATGCAAAGACCTGTTCAGTCCAAGCAGTTCCCCTGAAAATGTATTACTGCAAGTGTTCTGCCACAGGAAGAATATGTGTCTGTCCTATTTACCAGATGGTAAATTGGATACAGCACAGCTTTCCATCCTTCTGTAGTAGGCCCTGTGCTACAGGAGAAAGGGTTATCTAGTAATGTCTGTGCAGAGATTTCTGAGAAGTCAGCTCTGGTGTGATGGAGGTTATAGGGCTGCTCAGAAGTACTTTTCACAAAGAAAACTGATCCATGGGATGTGCAGGGGTATACTATAATGCCCATATATAATAACAGCAGGTTTCCTCATATACCCCACACAAATCTCTTTTTCCTCTACACAACTGCTGTAAAAACTTTAAGAAAGGAGATGTTTTTTTAATCTGAATCTGGGCATAAATCTGAGACTGAAGACTTCAGAGTTACCTTCAGAACAAATGCCATTAAATACCTCTTATTATTTGATGGTCGCTTTCCACATGACAATCAGTCATACTTCACTTTTTTCTGCCAAAGCTAGACTGGGGGCTGGGTGGGAGGTTGTGAGATGTCTTCTGGTTATGGTCTCAGCACATCCAGCTGAGTGCCATCAGGTTTCTTTGAGGTTACATTGCAGTGATGAGGGGATAACCTGCCAATGTGCTGTTTCCTCCACAGGGAGTAAATGAGATGAGCACCCACAGGGGAATTAACATGAGATAACCAAAATAATGCAATTCCCTTCAGTGACCCTCCTGGCAGCCTTCTTCACACTGTGATCTTAAACCAGTGCAGTAAAATTGTGCTTAGCGCTGCTTTGCTGTAAACAGTCTGCTGTCCTAGTAAATGAGAACTACTTTAACATGCCTATCCTTGGCTGAAATACCTGCATTACACAGAGAAATTTGCACAAGCTTGGCTGAAGACCATCTGTGTGTGGACAAATCAGGGCAGCAGGACCTCTTTGAGTCCGGGTACGGTGTGACCATGCCGTATCTTTGCTCCTCTGTAACAGCTGGGCTCCTCTAGGCAAAACATTTTCCATGTCCAAAACCCCATCTGCATTCCTGATCTGTGACAGAAACTTCCATTTCCATATGCATGGGTTTACACTCAGATTTTTCTTTGTTGCTGATCATTGCAGCACAGAAACAGATGCAAACAGCAACATATTCATGATCGTAGTATCTGTGTACAGAAGGGCAGGAACCTTCTGCTGCAGGACAGGGATGCAGCCCCAGACTCATGTCTGGTATCTTTAGGAAAGCAGTGAGTAAAGAAGAGGGAGATTTTTCCCCAGAGTACTGAAGCTTCTTTTCACATACATATTCCATCAGTATCATTACCTGCTAGCTTAGCATATTTAAGTTACTAGAAATTTAGAGAATATAACATTGATTCACTGACAAAGACACTGACCAAAGATAGGGTCAGTCAGATGGAGCCAGTACAATTAATGCAAGAAAGTACTTTTGTCTTTTATTGCTATCATATGCTGTTCTTTGTGTTTGAAAGAGACTGTTTGTGTGTGTCTGTGTCTGTGTGTGTCTCTGTGTCTGTGTGTGTGTGTATGTCTCTGTGTCTCTGTGTGTCTGTGTGTGTATTTTTATCAGCTTGGGTGTAGAATAAAAGTAACTTCATTCCCTTGACAAAAAATATTAAACATCTGACAAAAAGTGTACATTCAGCAATTGCATTCCACATCTATTTTCTTTGCCTTTTAAATTATTTATACAATTACACCCCCATAGCTTCATGGTGCTTTGCACTCAATGAAAAAGTTTCTCTGTGGATAGGGTTCACTCTTTTGTCTTTGTCTTACCTCCTATATGAATTGGAGAATCTAACATATAAAATACCATGCAACAAGAGAAATGGCAACTGATTATACAAAAAAAATTAGACTTTTATTACATGAATACCTCTAAGATAAAAATAAAAGGGTTTATTTCTGCAGCGGGAAAACAGAGAAACAGAGAACAATAATATAAACACTGCAGAAAAACAAAGAAATAGATCATATTCCTAGGCTTGCTCTTCTGATTAATTCCTAATAAAATACACAGATTTTTCTGTATTTAATTCTGGACACAACGTGAGTAGCTTTTCACTGATGAAGTCACAGTCTGATGGCCTGAATTTAAGAGAATGGTGGAATCTGAATATCTAGCATCAGTTGTGAATCAGGTTATATGCAGTCAGACAAAACACACTGGTAACATAAAATTATAGAGGTAATGAACTTGAGGCTGCACCTTGTCCTTATCAACACTGATGGCAAACTTCCCACTGGCTTTAGTCTAAATTTTTGCTTGTTTATGAGGCTGGATTATTATTAACTTGAAGCTATGTGACAGAAATGTTGAGAAGGCAAAAAGAAATAACAAGGACACACATTTTAACAGGAAAACAAATCATTATATATTCCATAGAAAATAATTTGTGTTCTTGAACTGTAAATCATCCTTGGAGTTTACTCTTTTGCAGATTTCTCTAAAATCAAACATCAAGAAAAGATTTACATTTTCTCTCTAGGAACTTCCTTGTTGCATTAGAGAAAATTAAGTCTGAGTTAAACCAGAAATTTGAAACTAAGCACTGACATTTTGAAAAAGGAACTTTGGTTAGTTTCAAAATGTTGTTTTGAAAAATGGAAATATTTTTTCAAAATTGGTATTTTCCCAAGGGTGGATGGGACTCTTTAAATTAGGAAATGCAGGAAACTTCTCCTCCACTAATTCATCTACTTGACTTTGGAATTTTAGAATGAAGCTGAGGCAGCTCTTTGAAGAAAAACTGAGTGTCTATAAAGAAGAATAAACTCCAGTGTATCTCTCCATCTGCACAATATTATTTCATGTCATATATTTTCTGCATTTTGCAAAGCAGGAACAGAAACAGACTATACATCTGTGCTATGCTGTATTAACCTGAAGATACACTGATTTTTGCCATAGTGCAAACAAGAACTAAAATGGATTTGTCCAGTTCACTGTAATGTTTAATAAACCACTGAATAGGACTTCTGCACATCCAGGGGAGGTAGATTAAAATATTCACCCTACAATTTTTTTTTTTCCTAAATGTTCCTCAGGGAAGTACCAGGACCTTCTGCTGCTCTTCTACATGTCCCAGGCTGCCGCAGTTGTAGCTGTGTCACTCACGTGTCAGAGCTCTGAGGTCTAACACATATCTGCTCTTTCCTCCTTCAAGGCCATTACTTCCCTGCACTGTGTCTGATTTTCTGCAGATTTTCCTGAGGTGAAAAGAACTCATGCTCCAGACAAACTCTGTCCCCTTGTGCTGGATACAGAGCAGATACTAATCTTGGTAAGCCTAGAAGCTCAGCTCTAATGTCCAATACGGTAAGTCAGTCTCATCCTGTTCCAGTTTCATAGCTAAAGATTTGGAATTGACCTTACATGATAGTTTTCATCCGGAGGAGCCACTTGTTTCAGCTGGGTGCACTAAGGACATGCCTCAGATGACCAAAAGCAGCCAGACAAGGCTGGTGATAACAGTCTGCCAGAGATGTGCTATGCTTAAACTCACTGTCCCAGCCTCAACACTCACAGAAAGACACTGGGATTACCAATGGACTAATTTTATACACACACACACGCACGCACGCACACACACACCCCCCCACCCCTATTATTATAGGTATTATTATAATTATTTATTATATCAATATATATGTAATTAAAATTACCGTCTGACTCAGTCCTTCACAAACCACACTGTTCTGTGTTTCACCTCCTCCTAGTTTTGCCCTAGTAAAGAGATGAGGTAGCCATCAATCCTGGCTTTCCAGCCTGCTCCAGTGTCCTTCCCACCATACTATGCCAGGGTCTGCACCAGGCTTAGGCCACAGCATAAAGGGTATGTGCTCTTGCTCATTTCTCTGCTCTTCAACACCCTGCCCCTGAACTTCAACTTGCTGATAGAAAATCGCAGTCTGTCTCCGTATGTTCCACCCAAATGTTCTTTACAGTCTGCTACAGCCAAGAAGTCAGTACTGATTCTCTGGTGCACAGGAGAATCCAAATTTCCCCTGGGATAACATGTCACTTGCTTTCAGGTATTAGCTTGCAAGCTTTGCACTGTCACAGCATGAAATCACAAGTCTGGACCTTATTTTGATTTTTTATTAGTAGCTGATTGACACTGGTAGCCAAGTAGAAAATAAGACTGTTATCCTGGAATACAGTGAAAAGCAAATGGAGTTGCCAGTTGCTGCAGATACCTCAGGTTATCTTCTCATTTCCTCACAGAATGGGAGTAATTTTTCAGGGTTTTGCTGTCATTTGGCCATGTGAGCGAAAGCAGAGTTAGTACAGTCACATTTGGCTGTACGGGTGCCAGACAGGGCATTCCAGCTCCAGGGCCACCTTGGATGAGCTCAGCACAGCCCTAGGGTGTCCTGTTTCTTCATCACTCATTCTCATTTTTTGGATTATTTTATTTATTATTGGAGGTGCTACACAAGCACCTCCAATATAAGGAAGGCTTCTCTTGTTGTTAAGTGCTAAGTTGTACTGGATAAGGGAAATCCCAACACCTGCAGAACCCTTCATTTCACATTCCCTTACTTCAAAGGCATGTGAGGGAGTGTGGTTGTGTGTGTTCTGTTATAGCATACACTCTTCTCAAATGCAAAAAGATGTTCCTGGGATAACCCCAGGAATATAAGTTTGTACGTGGCTATCTCCTTTGAAGAGGGTTTTTTTCAAGTAGGACTGCCTGTAAAGATAGGAAAAGGGCTAGTGGTTTTAAAGTGAAAGAGGGTTAATTCAGACTAGATATAAGGAGGAAATTTTTCATGCTGAGGGTGGTGAAACACTGAGACAGGTGACCCAGAGTAGCTGGGGATGCCCTATCCACAGAAACAATCAAGTTTGGTTGTATGGAGCTCTGAGCAAAATGGTCAAGTGGAGAATGTCCCTGCTTATGGAGGTTTGACTAGATGACATTTAAAGGTCCATTCCAGCTCAAACCATTCAGTGATTCTGCAAGTTTTTTTTCAGGATAATTCTTTTGGAATATGTATTTTATGCTTCCAATGTATTTTCCATCGTAACACCTATGTCAAGCAAGCAGTCATCATTGGGTTGTGCGGGGGTAGGAAACAGGACTGAAGAATCCCCTGAACTCCTGTCCTCAGAGAGGCACTGGGGAATAGGTAAGTCTGTGAATGTTCAGAAATAATATCATTTGCTTTATAATCATGTAAAAATACCCAGCTGAATAAATTTCCTTCCCACTGATTGCTGTCTGCTGTTGGATTTTTTTAGGATTTATGCTGAACACTTATTTTTTCCTCCAATTTAAACTACAAAAAACCTGAGTTTTAAAATTAAATCCTTCATTCATATGATTGTGTAACTCCTGGAGCTCAAGTTTTATAATGCAGAAATTGTTACCCCAACTGTTTCCCTCAAAAAATTGAGGGATTCAGAGCTCCTATAGCTTTTCAATAGAGCTGCAGTTTAGAGCTGGTTCCTTTATCTTCATCTTTGACTTGCTATCTTTAGCACTCTCCATAGACTTATTTCATGTCTCTGATCTTACATACCCTGCACACTTACATGCTTGGCTCTAGTTTTTTACCCTTTCCTCTTCACTGGCTCTTCTCCCTGACACTCACTTTCTCTCTCTATCAAGATACATCCTCTTTTGGAGTGTGCATCTCAAATCTCCCTGTTTGTCATTATTCTAAACCCATTTCAGGCCTGTATCCATGTACTTTTATCTTTGCCTTGCAAACAAAGCAATTTTTGTCTTCTCTTTTAGTTGCTTTTTTCTTTTCTTTTATCTTCTGTATTTGTGCAGTTTATCTGTTTATAGTCAAGGCTGTACTAAACACTCTTGCACTCATCTCTGATGAAGCATTTTTTTACTCTCTGGATGATATAGCCATATTCTGGTGTTGTGAATGCTATTACCCCTTTCTTGCATGCAGCCATCACTAATAATTTTTTGTTGTTGTTCCTTCCTCCTAGTGATTTATGTTGGTATGCCATTACCTTGATTATGCATGGATGTCATTTTCATACACAATTTAGTGTAGAACGGCTTTGTTCATTTCAAAAGGGGAAAAATTTAGCTGCACTACCCCATCTTTGACCATCCTTTCTCTGTCCAATTGCATGGGAGCAACCATCACAAAAATAGTTTTGTACCTCAGACTAGGCTGCTGCACTGCAGCGTGGAGGTCAGGAAGGACAACATCAGCTGTACCTACCAGATAGTGCCAGGCATGGAGGACTGTAACCTTCCTTTAATTTATTTACACAGATAGGAGTCAGCTGAAGGTCTCATTCCCTTTGTTTCCAAAAAGTGCTCTGGAAAAGCAATTTCCAGATTATAACCTGTAGCTGTCCTTCAATTTTCTAATGATCCACTCATTTTCCATTTTTGTGCAAGATTTTTTCTGGAACTTATTTCACCAAAGTTTTCCTCTGTAAAAGCCTTTGTATCCTAACATCTTCCAAGGTAGACTCTCACTCATAGAATTATAAAATTACTGACGTTGGAAAAGATCTTTAAGATCAAGTCCAGTTGAGCACCATCACAATGTTCACCATTAACCCTGTCCTCAGGTGCACAGTCACATGTTTCTTGAAGACTTTCAGAGATGGTGACTCCACCACCAACCAGAGCAGCCTGTTCCAATGCTTAATACTGTTTCAGTGATGAAATTCTTCTGATGTCTGACCTGAAAATCCTCTGGCACAGCTCAAAGCCATTTCCTCTTCTCCTGTCACTGGTTTCCTGGAATAAAAGGCTGATCCCCACCTGGCTATAACCCCCTTTCAGGAGGTTGTAGAGACTGATAAGCTCTCCCCTTTTCTCCTCCTCCAGGCTAAACAACCCCAGCTCCCTTAGTTGCTTCTCAAAAGACCCTTTTGTGCTCCAGACCCTTCCCCAGCCCCACTGCTCTTCTCTGGACACTCTCCAGCACCTCAGCATCTTTCTTGACCTGAGGGGTCCAGAACTGGACACAGCACTCGAGGTGTGGCCTCACCAGTGCCCAGTACAGGGGTATAATCCCTGCCCTGGCCCTGCTGGCTGCACTATTTCTGATGCAGGCCGGGATGTCCTTGGCATTTCTGGCCATCTGGCACATCACCCTGGCTCATGTTCAGCTGCCGTTTACCAGCACTCCAAGGTCTTTTTCCACCCAGCAGCTTTCCAGCCACTCTTACCTCAGCATTTAGCACTTTCCGGGGCTGTTGTTACCCAAGGGCAAGACTTGGTTTACTGAACCTCATATAACTGGCCTTGGGCCGTGGACCTAGCCTGCCCAGATCCCAAGTGACCCACCAAATCTTAGACAAGAGAGCAGTCCCTTAGGGCTGGATTGTAAATTTCCAGTCTAAGCTGAGATGAATGGAAAGAACAGCATCACTTTGTGTGGTGGTCAAAGTTTAGGCTTTATCCTTACCTCTTGCCCCTTCGTTTGCTTTGGAAAAGCTGATATCACTAGCCTACAGAATTGCACCGCACTGTCGCCTGCCCTTTTACTGTCAGTCCCCCGACAGCGGCTGGCTTCTACAGGAATGGGAGGCACTAATTTTTCTCTGTTCTACTGCTATCCTTTTTCTAAGTCACCCCTTTGCTTCTCGTAGTGTGGGGAGAATGAAGGTATTTTTATTTTCTTCACCCACTAAGTTGGAGCAGTGTCAATTTAGTTTTCAGACAGCAGGTCACACCAGCTGACGAACAAACCCCAGTGATCCCCTACAGCTTTCACAGGCCTGCACTTTGACATTTGATTTCTGAGACTCCCACTGCAGCTGAAAAGGTCTGTTTACATTTTGTTCCAAAGAGCTCTGTATGACATTCAAACTATCTTGTGTACATACAACATGGGTGGGGAATTTAATTGTTTATAACATGGCTAGCTATTCATAAGTGTTTAAAGAATCCCTAGGCCAAGCCACCAGAGTATGGTTGCATTTCTAAGTCCCATTTGTTTTTAAAATCCTTCTTCTTCATATGAAGAAAACTAAGCACTGTTTTTATCACCTAAACCAATTTATAGTTTTGTTTTTCTAGAGTTCATGAACAATGGGTTTGCAAATAGCAAGAGAAGTGGTTACAGCATGTGATTTTAACCAGCAGCTGAGCATGTCTGGATGGTTTGTCACAATCACAGCAACACCAGCTCTACTGCACTCAAAGGTGACAGGCCAGCAGGGTTCTGATGTCTGTGCTGTCACAAGTGCTTCAAAGTTAGGGGCCAAGAGAACAGTTCCAGCACAGTTTGCTATTTTTTGGTGTGGGTTCTGGACTCTGGTAGTGAGTGGTGCTGCAGTGCCTCTGAGAGCCACAGCCCGAAAGCCAGAGTGTTCTGGGGAGATCAGAGACAGAACACTGGAGACACTGTATTCCTGCTGTGCCTTGTTGGCTGTGCTGGACAGAAAAAATAGAGAAAAAATAGTAGGTATTTAAGAATTAAATTCTGCATAAAGTCAGCATTAGATTACTAGTGGGAGGAAAGGTTAGAGTACTGTATTTCAGCAGTACATATTAATATAATATCTATCAAAATGAAGATGAAAACATTTTAAGCTCTTAATTTTACATTCCACATGGGCATTACACAATAGACTAGGTTAACTGAGATCTTGACAAACTTACAGAAGATGAAAATACATAGAGTTTATTGGTCAGAGAGGTTTAAAGAGTGAGCCTCTTTAATAACTGCCATTCTACTGCATGTGGAGAAGACAACATTAGGTGGATCCACGTGGTGCTCTCTCAATACCAATTGCTTTTCAACAAGAAAATTGGTACAGGTACTCTGGGATTGGTACAGGAATAGGAGTAAATCAAAGAAAACTCTAGGAAGATACAGAATGGTACTCTTGAGAAAAGATATTTAAATATGACACCAACAAATCAGCATTCAATACATTTTAAATTGGCTTAATCCAAGAAACAGTGTGATGTCTCACAGATATGATACTCATGATGCAAATACTTCTATTTCTGTCAACAGAGTGCATCTGGAAGTCCCTAAAGATCTGATAAGATTTTATGGGCATAACTTGCTTATTTCTTTCTTTTGAAAATATTTTTTCCTGATGGTAGAAAAAGGGAAAACACACATATTCTTTCACCATGTAAAATAAAAAAAAAAAAATAAAAATTTGTAATGTTAAATATAATGTTAGAATGCTTTTAAGTAATAGGAAGACTCAGTCATTGTTTTCCTCCTGGATGAGTGAGAAAAAGAAAGCCTTGATAGCTTTGAAGAAGGGTATGGAAAATACAAGCTACAAAAGCACTGGAATCTTATTTCATGAGCAGACTGTCCCTTCTCCCCATACTCCTATAAGGTAATGTGCTAGGGCCAGACCCTTGGTCACTGTGAGAGGCACTGTTTTTCTGAAGCTTATGGAGCATCCTAGGAGCTGGCCTGACCTTAATCTACAAAGGATCTGACCTAATAAATTACAGAATATAATATGGCTGATGTAAATGGGATGTATATTTTAAAATATTAATATTTTTATATAATTTTTGGTCCTCTGTATGTTTGGCAGCAGCAAAGTGACCTTAGGAAATGTGGTTGCAAAGCAAAGATACAGGTGGTATTTGTTTCTATGGCAGATGAAACAATGAGCTTAGTTACATAGCAAAAAATTACTTGGTATCTCCTCTTAATAAAATCCCTGGATTTCCTGCACCCAGTGTCTTAGAGATTTTTCTCTTTTATATGGAGGGACCTTTAGTAACTAGAATAAGAGAAATACAGCTTGGTTTGTTACACTTGATCAAGAATTATGTATATGCCCTTTCTCACTGCTCTGTCTTGAGCCTGATGTGAAAAGTGATCCTGAACTGAAAAATAGTACTATAAACCCAAAATAGCTCTACAGAAATGGGTAAAGATAGACAGGTTACTCTAAGCTGTTGTATTTTCCCTTTCAAATTGTGTAAAAATCAGTATTTACTTCCTTCTACAAAGAAGGTAGTTTATCTAATATTTGATAGAGCTCATTTCTTACTAGAATATAAACATGAAAGAAGCAGTTATCCAATGTAGCACAACAATTTTTCTGGCTATTCTTGTTCCTTCTGGAAGTTTTATCTGGACAGAATTTAAAAACTTTTGCGCAGTTTTAGGATCTCTTGGAATCAGGCCTCATGAAACAGCAGACCTGGTGACACTCATTGAGTATCCACATCCCACATGCTTTTTATACCTGTGCAGAGCAGGCACTAGACCATGCACACAGGGCTTTGTTTCTGAAAGAAAAACCTGGTCAAAGCCACAGCAGTACCACTGAAATGATAATCTTACAGAGTACTGCAATTCAAAACAATTTTAAAAAAATGTGGCATATAGGAAGGAAGTCTCTCAAAAACGTGAAGTTTTCAATTCCTATTGAAATTTTTTTAAAAATTAAAAACAAGCATTATTTTATTTTTCCCTTTAGCTCTTTATTTTCAACATTACAGCCGATTTTGTCAGCCTTAGGCTTAACATCCTTGTTACAGCATATCTGTGCAGATATTAAAACTATTTAGAAAACCCTAATAATCTTAGCACGTGCACCTGAAGAAATAGGGCAACCTTTAGGGGGCTGGGTCAATGGCTTCCTCTCTCCTGTCTTGTAAGCCAAATCATAATTTGTTGCTTCTTAACTTTTTGTTAGAAAGTAAATTTGATGGGTTCTTACAGTGTCTATATCAGGTTTCTGGTCTCACTAAGATTACACAAGAGTTTTGTTCTTACACAAGAGCAGTGTAGCTCAGATACCATCATATTCTCTGGAAGCTGGATACAAACTCCTACATATGTGCATAGATCAGAATACAAAGTGGTGTTTCCCAGCTGCTGCCCTTTTTTGCCTTGAGCAGGAACAGAGTGGTTGCAGCCTCATGTATCCCCATGCATACAGGTATTAAAAATCATGCCTGAACATCTCAACATTCAACTGACAAATGCAAAATCCACTAAATTCACTAAAAGGTTTTCAGTTGACTTTACCAGCTTTGGTTCCAATCCGGTAAAGCAAATGTATTAAAAAGTTTTGCAGAACCATGTGGTCTAAGTTACAAACAAAGTGTCTTATTTGTATTAGATCCCTACTAAAAAATGCTAAATCAGATGCAGAATTCATATTCGAGTTACAAGCTGAATATACCATTCTGTTCCCTGTCTCTGATAGAAAACAAATTGGTCTGTTCATTGGCAAGGAGACAGCTGGCCAAATTAATTCATAACTTCAAGTCCAAAACCACTCTCTCATAGTGACTTTGCCTCTGCATTTGGGATGCCTTTCATCTCAGCAGTTAGTAACAGTGAAGCCAATGGTAAGGTGTTCAGCCTTGAAAATGGGGTGGTAATTTTAGGAAAACAAGCTCAAGATGGACTTTGGGACAGGAACACAGTACCCTACATCCCACCCACTCTGCAATATAACAGGACTTTTGAGTGGAAATGCATGTCAAAACTGCCTTGGCATTAGAAAACTGTGCTGGAAAATCTTGCCTTGAATTCCAGCATCAAAGGAAATGGAGATGAATGTACAGGCCAGAAGGCAGCGCAACTGACCAAGACTTGAGACAGTTTTACGTACTCCAGCATGGATGTCACACATGATGTGAGCACACAGCTTTAACGCTGCTCTTGGCCGCACCGGAGCTCCGGGCTAGCTCTGTGGTGCCCCTCCGACACGGGCAGTCGCCAGGAGTGGGGAACTGCAGGGTAAAGGCGATCCCACTGCAGAACCTACAGAGCACCGAATCCTGCCGGGCTCTGCCAGATCAGGTGTCGTGGGTGGTGGTAAAAGGATGATGGAGGAGACTCACTCGGCTGTACTTCCCAGGAACAGGTTTATTAGGGAGAGGGGATGAGCACAAGGCTCTTGGCTGAGAGAATTCAGGACCGAAAAGAGCCCCGAGCACCTCTGTGCATGGGGTTTTATCTCAGGGGTGGGCACAGTCCAGGGTCCAATGGGAGCTCATGGAGGGAGGGGTAAGGGGAGGAGGTTACAATGTCAGGGACCAATGGGGATACAAAGAAGGCAGGAATACAACATAACAAACAGTAACGTATAGAGGAAGGGATGATATACATGGAAGGAGCTGGAAGGAGAGGTGGGGTTTACGATGATGGATGGGGAGATGGGGCAGGGTAAAGGTGATTGACAGGGAATATTCAGGAAAACGGGGAGGGGTTTACATAACAGACAAATGGAACCAATCAAAGCAGTAAATGGGGGAGAACCAGGAACATACCAAAGAGATTAAATAATAACAATTTTAACAGAACTGAATAAACATTCTACAACATAGCTTCCCTGCACAGAAACCTTCAAACACCTTCAGAGTTATGGTTACATCAATGGAATAGTACCCTCATCCCCTGAAACTGCATTGCAGATCAGCAGCATTTTCCTTGTACTGCTTTGCAGCCCACCAAGACACTTGGAACCTGAAATACCACAACATAGTCATTATAAAAATAGATAAGATAGATGATGATATTTCCTACTCCATAAAGTCTGCTGCTCTATGACTACTCAAGAGTTCATTTGGTCATGTGCTCTTAGAGAAACAAAGAATCTCCCAGATCCCTTATGTTAGCTGCCTGGGCAGTTCTTTTGCCAGTGACTGCACCAAGCAGTCACCCTTAGCAGTCACAGTTGAACTTGTTCCTCTAGAATTTTGTGGAACCTAGATATTACCCTATACAGGTAAAGCAAAAGGAAATTGCTGTTTTGTTTAAATCATCTTTCAGCCTAAAAATAAGAATCATGAGTTTAGGATGAGTACCTCAGTAACCCACTGTTCTCATATTTGCACAAGCAGGGGGCTTTTATAATGACAGGAAAGATTTGAGATCATGTCGAGTTAAGCTTGTGAAATAAATAACACATCTTGTGAAGTAATTAACATTTTTTTTTTATTATCATTATTTTCTTAGTCAAAAAATAAAACAGTTAAAAGGTTTCACAACTTATTCACAACTTGTATTTCTATCCTGGTGGTGTTGGTGCCTTTATGGCTGGACCTACAAGCTATTTTTATATAAACATTATTGCTCTGCTAGGGCAAACACTTAAAACTGCTTTTAAAGATGTCTTAAAAAAATTATGATTTTCAAAAGCTCCTTAGAGGCTTGTCAAGTTGTGAGACAGCTGGAGTTACCTCTATGGTATTTTCTCTCTGTTTCAAAACAACAAATTAATATGTTGAAAGTGAAGTTTTCAGTGATCTTTAGAAAGAGACAGAGGAGGAATGTGTTACATGAATCAGTGATCAAAATTAGTTGGAGACCTCTTATTTTTTATATTCATGTAAACTGAGTGGACCATGTGATACCTACAAGAGAGATTTTTAATTTCGGGTTCAAGAGGTAAACTGGTATATGATGCTATATCCATGGCAATGTGTTAGAACACTCAAGACCACGACAAGTTACATGGCACTCATTCAGCAGTTTTCTCCTTGACTTGGAAAGAAAAATTCAACTTTAAAAACTTTTGCTTTTTCCTCCAGTGCTTATGTTTCCCTTTGGAAGGAGAAGAGGCTGACTGAGTGAAAGTGAACTAGCAGATCCTGTAGTCGTCCACTTCTTCAATAACCTTCCCAGAAGTGTCATTTCTTCTGCAAATTAATCTTTTAGTGCTCTTTCTGGCAAATAAGAAGGGAGGAGTGGATGATATCCCAGAATGTTGTACAGCCCTTCAGAAGGGCCTCGACAGGCTGGAAAAATGGACAGAAAATTTCAAACAGCAGTTTGAAATTGCACCTGGGGAAGAACAACTTTGGGTACCAGCACAGGCGGGGCCCAACCTGCTGGAAAGCAGCTCTTTGGAGAAGGACCTGGGGGTCCTGGTGGATAACAAGCTGTCCATGAGCCAGCAATGCCCTGGTGGCCAGGGAGGCCAATGGAACCTGGGGTACCTTAGGAAGAGCACTGCCAGAAGGTCAAGGGAGGTGATCCTGCCCTGCTACTCAGCTCTAGTGAGGTCTCACCTGGAGGCTCTGCTCAGTTCTGGTCTCTGGAGCACAACAGAGACCTGGAGCTCCTGGAGTGGGTCCAGCAGGGAACTGCAAAGGGTGGTGAAGCACTGGAACATCTCTTGTGAGGAAAGGCTGAGAGAATCAAACCTGCTCAGCCTCGAGAAGGGACAGATGAGAGGGGACCTCATTAGTGTCAGTGCCTGCAGGGAGGGGTCAGAGGAAGGACCAGGCTCTGCTCAGTGGTGCGAGGCAGCAGGACATGAGACAACAGGCAGAAACTGATGTACAGGGAATTCCACCTGAACATGAGAAAAAACTTCTTTAAAGTGCAATGACTAGCACTGGGACTTTCTCTGCGATTACCCACAGAGGCTGTGGAGTCTCCCTCACTGCATTTGTTTGGATGCAATCCTGTGCCATGTACTCTGGACCCACAGTGGTCCTTCTAAGCTGACCCATCCTGTGATCCTGTGATTCTGAAATCCGGATCACAAATGTGGGAAAAATACCCAGGGAAATTATATCCTATGCAAGAGATCTACACCTACACACCAGTCTGTGAAGTTAACAGAGGATACATATTATATTAAATACTGGGTGGGGACATGATACATATCATATTATTTTATTAAAGAGAAAAACAATGAAAGACAATCTTTGAAGTCACTTTTCTTTGAGAGCAGCAGAAGGACTGAAATGGGAAAACAAATATGAAGATACTGCCATGAGCTCCTCAAAGCTTTGTGGATTATCCATTTTTCTTTCTGTTACCATTGTCATGAAAAGACAGAAAACCCATCTTTTTTCCAACTCTTCCCAAACTTACAAATAATAAATATTTAATATTTGATACATGTAAACTTTATGAGTGTCAAATGGAATATCAAGTTTGTAGGACTGCATTTCTTCCTTCTGCTGCTTTTCATTGCATTTACCATAGGTCCAAAGAGCTGACTTTGCAAGAGAACAACTCAATCTGCTGAATCACCAGGAATAACCCTGGGAATTATTGATTTATCTGAGGTGAAAGGGTGAGAAAGATGTATAAAAATATGCTTATATTCTTAGGTGAGAATTGTTTTGAATTTTGGTCTTTGTGCTTCTGCTGCTTCGTTATGAGTTGAATAAAGGACACTATAAAGAGTGTTTGAAATCAAAGCAGTGCTTTCCCCACCTTACCAAAACACATCCAAGGGAGACAAAAGGAGAAGAAAAGCAAAGTTATTAAAACAGGAACCTACAAAACCACAAACAAGTCTGACAGAAAGAATAAATAAATAGCTTTCTCATAAATAACAAGTGTCAGGTTTAGCTCTTATAAGCTACCACATGTGTTGCTGGGCCCCATTTCCAAGGGGCTCCTTTGCTTAAGAATCTTCCAAACTTGTAGTTAAATTTACTCAGACTGGTCTTTGGAGATTACTTTGGACATCTATAGCACACTGACACCCTAATCTATGACCAAAGAGCTGTCAAATTTTTGGCTACAGGAGTCAGAAAAAGTAATACTTACCAAAATAAACTACAGGATTACATTTTAGGATTTGAGCACATAGGCTGCAACATCCATTTTGGAGTGCACACATGTGCTCGCTCCTGATCACATTTATTTTAAATTTAAAAAAAAATAACAAAGTTGGCCCACAAACAGAACACCAATTGTTTATTCTGTGTAATCCTATTTTAATAGTGTAATGCATACTAGTTCTAAACTATAAATTATTATAAATTACTGTAAGTTATTACAATTTATAAATACAGATTTTCTTAATTATAAATATACTGCAAAGTGCGACTAATAAAAAATGTATAGTGTATTAGGGAAGAATGCTTGATAACATGATAAGTACTAACATGACATAAAAAAAAGTGAAAATGAGTGGGAGCAAAAAAGTGAGAAAAAAGTGAGACTACAATGAGGAATGCAATGGTTTACACTGGCCAGATGACTGCAGGGCTATCACCACTATTTTTCTTGTTGCTCATCATCCTCCAATCCTTCGCTTTTGTTCTCGGTGCTTGCCTCTGGCATGCTCGGAAGTCTGGGCCACAACAAGGCCTTTCTATGTTGCATTCTGTTTGTTAATTCTGTTTGATTTGATGGTATATTCCTGTCATCCCCCTGTTACTGTCAGGTAATGGTTTTGCCCAGTTGTCAATTTAGTAAACCCCTCCCTTTGTTCTTGAACCTTCCCTGCCTATCACCCTCAGCCTGCCCCTAGCCCCAGTCAGTCATTGTTAATCCTGCCCTTTGTTCCAGCGTTTTCCATGCCTTTCATCCCCTACTCGAGGCCCCATTGGTGTTGTGGCCACCATCCCACCCATGTTTTCCTCCCATTGGTCCCAAGTGTTGTAAATCCCTCCTTCATCTCCTCCCAGGTTGTGTTCTGATTGGTTTTCAGTTTGTACCCTCCCCTCTTTAAATTTGGAAGCACGGAGCTGTTCAGGGTTCAGTTGCTCTCCTTTCTTACTATTCCAGTCCTTTCCCCTGTCATCGCTCCATTTACCCTTCAATAAAACCTGTTCCTGGGAAGACAAAGAGACTCTGAGCCTCCTCCATCCCTTTACTGAAACCTGTGACGCCTGGGATCTACAGAGCCCGAGTACGAGTAGCTCTGGAGGTTCAGCACGTGGACTGTCGCTCCCGTGCCATTCCCCGCTCTTGGCGCTGCCTTTGGCCAAGTGGTTCAGAGTTAGCCCGAGGCTTGGAAAAGAGTAGAGGGCAGCGTCATTTCTATGTTATCTCTTGGTCTCTGTGCATAGAACTACAGGTCTTGGCTGCGGTTTGCAAGTCCTGGTGGAGTACAGGTAACCCATGGAATGTATTTAATAAAACCACCCTGAAATGTCAAGCAAAGAGATGGAGGGACCAAAAAGCAGCCTGGAATACAGCCAGGAGTCAGGGAGGTTAGGAGAAAGAGGTGACAGCATGTGAATGAAGGTTGTAAAGACTCTTCTCTGTAGCACAGTCATAGCTTGGAGGTGCCTCCTGTGTGCTTTCTGCCAATTCTGCAGAGTCCATATGAGAGACAATGGAGGACAGAAAAAATCTGAGCCCTTGGGAGAAGCTGATGGACTTAAAACTGCCAGTTTGGGTAATAAATATATATGAAATATTTATTCATGTGACAAGAGAATCCGATGCTGTTAGTTTGGTCTTTTCAGTTTTCAGTATTTAATACATGTCCATGTGTAGTATGTCTCTGATGTACAGTTGTTTCCATATTAAGATAAGACAAAGGGCAGGCAGGGATTGTTTTATGTTCCTTCCCCTAAATGAATGAAATTATTCATAGACTGTCTTATGGAAAACATAGAGATAGAAAGAGCCTTGAAGGCTCAGTTCAGATCCAGTCCTAAAATAAGTAGATGGTGTCAGAAGCTAAGAACCTAATAGGATAAACTCATCCCTTCACTGTTTCAAGATCATTTAAATTTACATAAACCTTTCTGTGTTTCCTAATAAAATCCTAAGGAAGAAGCCCTACCAGTTCTGCAGGAAAACTAGAATTTCCATGACCCTTGTCCCTTGAGTTTGTTGGGCAGCCTGAACCTCCTAACCCATTCAGATGTATATTGGCGGTAGAGTATCAGAAACAGGTCTACCCAAGACACTCTGTTTAGTGGAGCCAGAAAAAAAACAGTTTATGCAGAAGAACTATGGCTGTGAGATATTGTCATATGCTCTGTATGCATGTCTATGGCATTTTGTAAGTTAAGCAATTACTTGTTATAAAGATTAGAAGAAGCAACAAATATATTCACTTACAAAACATCACTGGTTTCTAATTTAATAGTAAGATACAAATTACCATTGGTTTGTTTGTTATTGCTATAAAACTAAATGTAACTTGTTAAATTAAAGTTTGCTGGTTTTAAGTGATATTACATTTGTGAGGTTTAATTTTGGAAGCTAGTAAGTAATAGTCCTTCCATTTTCCATAAATTTATAAAGTTATTAAAATCAATAAAAAGATCTTTTCTTCTATATAATTCTATTTAACACATATACAGATTGGTATAACTCTTAATCAGTATCTCATTGAAACTAATACCAGGATGGTGAAATAGATTGAGTGATCATAGCATACTAAAAGAACCTTAATAGGTCAAAAGTTTATGCTTTCTTTTGAGAAGAGCCTATGAAAAACTCCTCACAAAAATCTACAGTGGATCATGAACAAATTGACACAATGCTATGTATTTGGAATTTGTCTTTTAAAAAATTCTGGTTATTTAAGAAGAAGAAAGAAAAACAAAAAAGGAAAAAAAAGAGGGAGGGAGAACAATAATTTCTTTAAAGCTTTAGGTAACGAGAAAATAATCCATTCTTCATAATTATGAAAACATTGTCCCCTATACTCTCATCATAAAAATAATTGTAAAGGTATAAAATAACCCATTTCAACATGCCCCCCCCCCCCCATTTTTACACTTCTATCTCAAAATACTTTTCCATTGCTTTTCTTTCAATCCTATTCTGGACTAAATGTATCCACATGTTGAGCAACTCTGGAAAATGTTATAAATTTACACTCCTCTTTCAAGTGAAGACAAGCTCCAAGGCAAAGACAAGGCTCTTTTACCCCCATGAATCACAGTGGAAAAGCCTGCTAACCTCACTGGCCAGATTCTTCTGCTACCCAGTCTCTCCATCTGCTCACTTAAATGCCCACAAACAGAGGTTTCCTTGCTTCTACCAAATAGTTT
This sequence comes from Parus major, assembly GCF_001522545.3. Lineage (NCBI taxonomy): Eukaryota > Metazoa > Chordata > Aves > Passeriformes > Paridae > Parus > Parus major. The sequence goes on from NC_031799.1 coordinate 11,748,489, forward strand.
TGGGGTAAACATCCTGTTTTTCTTCCACAGGGATTTATTGTAAAATCAGGTGTTGAAAATAAGTGTAGGAATCTATTTTTAACTATGAATGAGTAATAGTCTAGATGCCTACTAAACACACTTTGTTTCTTAGAGGGTTCTGACATGCCGACTTTGAAATTTACAAAAAATAATGAAGTCCTCTTACACTGGACCTCCAAAATCTGAAAGGGACGTTATGGCCATACTTGAAAATTTGGTGTTTTGCATTTATATCTATTTTTACCTTTTCAAGGAAAAGAGGTGACTCTTGATTCTGACACTTGCAAATCACACGTTGATATAACAGGCTAATATAATTGCAAGCTGAATCAAGTTGGTCCTTTTATAGCTTTTAGAGGGGTCTGAGTACATAGAAGTACGAAACACACTCTCTCCTGCCTTCCCAGAACATCATTCCTTGCATTGCTATTGCTGTATGCACATGCATTGCCTCTTAAGGAAGAGAGGTGAGGGGAAAGTTCTCTGTGTTGTATCCCTTTGCTTCACTGAGTAAGAAATGATGTGGACTGAAGTCTGATTCCTTCCCAGAGCTATAGAGCAAGAGAAGGATTGGAATATCCAACCCAAACAGAGGGCTAATATATCCAAATTCATGTGCTGGCTTAGTTATAATCTTCCCTGGTAGAGTAGATAATGCTGGAAAACTGCCTCCACCACCACTAGACTCCTGGGTTTATGGGGTTTTGAAAGACATGTCTCAGTCCTTTTCAACAAGTTTTTACAAACACTGGAGAACCAGGCATCTGATGGATATTTTTCACATCTACATCTTCTCAGGAACAAAACAAAAATCTCATCACTAGTATAGAGATGGGTCTGAGGCTGAATCCAATTGCAGACCACTGATTAAAGTCAAATCCAGACAGAAGAATTTTCAGGTGAGGACAAGGAGAAGCAGCTGGATGAATATGCAGACAAGAGGTATCATTAGTAACTGTGTTTTCCTGGTAGAACAGAGTCCTCCATGACAAAAGTAATTTTTCATCTGTAAGATGAGGATGTATTTTACAAGTTGGTCTGACACAGGCACAAAACTCAGCAACAGTCTAACCTCCCAAAACTCAGCACTGTCAAAAGTTCATGTAACTCTTTACTCATCTTTCCATCTCACAGATCAATGAATAGCAAGGCATACATTTATCTTATAAACAAAACTCTAAGCCTTTATTCTATACACTCCACTAAAATGCTTCTCTTGGAAGAGAGACCCATTCTTTGGACAGAGGTTGCATTAGCAAATGTGTACCAAGTTTTATTAATTTTTAACAGTATGCTACTGGAAGACAACAGGGACTATGCCAATGAGGAGAGTGTAAAATCTTGTCAGTGAGAAAGCCACTGGGACTCATATTGTTATTTAGAGGGAATTCAATAGGCTAGTGGTGGATTACCTTTGTTGGTAGGATTTTCAGGAAGAGCACCTCTCCATACATCCAGAACTTAATATCCTGCTCCATGGCAGCAGAAGGCAAGTTGCCAACTTGCATGGCTGCAGAGATAATCTCCCAAAAAGGTAATTAAAATTTAAAAATCTGTCTGAATCTTATAGCTGCCTGAAACTCAGCGGTATCAACTTCGGTGTTCCAATCATTTTGGCCTCAATACGTCCAACTACAACTTAATCACAGAATACTTTGTGTAGATATGTAAGAAGACAAACTACAGTGGTATTATGAGTACTGCCAGAAAAGAAAGTCATAGGAAAGAAATGGGGGAGTGAAACAAGGGAGGAAGAAGATCAAATAAGAAGAAAAGCAGAAATTGTAATGAATTTGATGACAGCACACTGTACAAACCACAATTACTTGGAGTGTATATAAAGGACAGGCTTTGTTTTTCTCCATCCTTGGCTGTGATCTGCTTGCCATTTTTGCCAATGAGTGAGCAGTCCATGTGCCTTTTGGGCAAATATGGAGTCCAGAGTTTGTTCTCTGCCCTGTGAACTGTAGTTTCACAGCACGCCACAGTTACTGACCCTGCCAGGAATTCCTGCCATCAGTCCTGCACTTCTCCTACATGGACTGTAATTCCTCTGTGTCTGCAAAGGCAGGCTGATAAGAGTGTGAGACAGACATACCACTGGCATCTCAATCACGCTAACAAAACTATTCCTCATCTTTAATCCTGTAGCCTTGAGCATACTCTCCTGGCAATGATCACTGTGAAACTTGGATGCTGCCCTTTCTAAGGGGACCAGGTTTCTATCTCCTTTCCTTGTCCCTGACGTAGGCAAGGGCTGTCCTCTCTACTGTCTCCTGTGAAGGCTTTGATTACCGCCTCCAACTCCTTCATGAGGAGCTTGCAGTGCTTTTACATGATAGGGGCTCAAACTCCCTTCCTCTTAGCTTCTGGCCAAAAGGTCTTCATCACCATTTCCTTGTCTTCTCTCATACCCTAAAAGGGTACAGCTTTCCTTATTTTCCTGTATCAGCATTGTTCCCACAGAGAGACAGTTTTTCTTCTGATCTCTTCCTGGCTTTTCTCCTCATGTCATAAAATTGCAGCATGGAACACATTGAATAGAGTATCTGTTTTACAGATTCACAAGAGACTATGTAAACATACATGATTTATATGGCCATTAAACACACTGAAAGTTATCAAAGTAAACAGCAAAATAAACAAATGAAGCTAATTTCCAAACTGAAGCCCACATAAACCCTCAAGACATAACAACTCTAGTGTTTCAGGGTTTATACTGATCTCTAACTAACCAAGTTAGGATGAGACCTGGAGCAGAGGGAAGATAATCTCTTGTCTGCTAATACTAAGAATCTGCACTTCCTTCTGTCTTTTAAATTTCAGAGATGGGATACTGAACCAAATTGATTCGGTCTTTCATCCCACCAACGTTTCATTGCTCTGAAGAGATGCTTTGGATTTCTTGTTTATCTCAGTTTTTTTTTTTTTCTGGTATCATCAAACTCCAGCACTTACCTTTGCCTTCCTCCCCCAGCCCTTCCCATCTCCTCTAATCTCTACTATATTAGTCTGAGTGGCTGGATAGGTCTCAGCCTCCATCTGGGGGGGATTAAACTTAATTTATCCTCTTAATTCAGCAACAATTTCCTCACCAAATCCTCTTCCTAGCTTCGCCTTCGCCCCTGCAGTTGGCTAGCATTTCAGCCCCATACCTTCGGGGAAAAAAAAAAGAGAAGAAACGCTGGTCAAATGCCGCAGCTCCCTGGGGAGGGCAGCACCGGAGTTGGGGTCCCTCAGGGCAGGGGTCCCCGCTGAGGAAAGGGTGGCACACTGCCCCATGGTACCCAGGGGTGGCCCCTGAGCGCGCTCCCCGCGGGCAGGGCCGGCTGCCGAGTGACCCCGCCGGCACGGGGGTCTCCCGGCAGGGGACGCCGCGACCCCTCCGGCGGGGCTGGGTCTGCCGAGCCGGGGCGGCGGCGGCCCGCGGGGGAGGTGCCGAGCCGTGCCCCGCGCCGGGCGGCCGTAATCCCATCAAAGGGCCGGACCCAGCCTCCTCCCCCCTTCCCTCCGTCCCTCCCCGTCCCTGCCCGGCGCGCATCCCAGCCCCGCTGTCCGCTCCGCGCCGGCCCCGGCTCCGCTCCGCACCGGCTGCCGCCCGGAGGGGACGCGCGGCGCCGGCGGCGCCCCTCGCCCGCGGCCACCGGCCCCAGCTCCCCGCTCGGCCGGGGGGACTCGGCGCACATGGAGGTGCCGGGCGGCTGTCACCGCCGCTGCCTCGCCTTGGTGCTGCTCCTGGCTTCGTGCATCGGGTGTGCGGCCACGCCGCGCAGGAACATCCCCCGCCGGCAAGGTAGGACGGGCGGCAGCGCCAGACGACGGGTGCCCGCCCCGCGACACGGGTACACCGGCCAAGTTCCGCGTCCCTTTAACACTGGGGCTGTCCCGGGTCGGGCACAGGCGGCGGCGGGGCCGGGCGGCAGCTCTCGGTGGGCAGTGGTCCCTGAGGTCCCTGAGGGTGGGCTGGGGTCGGGCCGCCGCCGCCCCGGTCCCTGAGCGCGCCGGGGAGCTCCGGGAGCCCGGCGGGCTCCTCGCCCTACCCCGCGAGCCCCTGCCGCCCTCTCAAGGGGAAGAGAGGATGTCCAGGCACCGGCAGGGACCCCTGAAGTTGCGGGGTCGTGTATGACCAGTTTTCTCCCACGTCTTACTCCGAGTGCCGGTGGGATCTCTAGATTTACAGACCAGGACCTGACTGCAGCTACTGCGGAAGAAATCGGCAAAAAATTTGTCCATTTTTCCCTGGATCCCGTTACCTGCGGTACGGCGTGAGCAGTTAGAAGCCAGGTGAACCTCTAAGCCAGTCAGAGGAGACCTGTCGGGAAGGCTGTTCCGTGGCTGCGACATTTCTATGTGCGGCGGTGTACACATAGACACAGAGTAGTAAATGTGAAAGAAAAATTACTAGAGAAGCAATGATTTTGTCTCAGAAATGTAGCTATCGTGTACCCAGCATGATGTGGTGTGCCTTCTGGTCCTGTTCCTGGCTGAGTGCTGTCTGTGTCCTGTGGGAGAGTTCCCACAGCTGTCGGCGGCAGGTTTGCATGCTGATCAAGGAGGTCCTGCACGGTCCTTAGAGGCTGAAAGTTAAAACCCTGAGTCTGTTAAAACCCTTTTACAGTCTGCAGCATATGAAACAGTAAGGTAAAACGTAAACAATGAGATGAGACACAGTGCACAGTGAAGTTTGACGTTCTGTATACTTTACAAACTGCGGTGCTAAGAGAAGATAACTACGCCCAGGACTGTCTCAAACACTGGGACTGTCCTGGAGTCTTTGTGGCTGACTCTTATCACTGAGTTCACTGAGATCAATTCATTTGAAAATACAAAAAGTTTAGTAAGTTCTGCCTCATCTCATGAAGAGTTTGTAGCTTCAGATCCCTTTTGTATCTATCCCACAGTACTGAAAGATTTTTATTGCTGGTTTTTAGAATCACTATTGTGACTTTTCTTGCTCATTTGAGAAGAAAACAAATACCTGTACAGTTGGAAACTTAATACTTAAATACAGCCTGAGCTTAAAACCCTTACTGGACAGATGGCTAATTTTGCTAGTCTGACCTTGTCTCTTAGGGATCTAGCCCCATGATCCTTGGTTGTCATAATAACCTCCATTAAGTACCAGAGGAAATTAGGCAGACAGTCATTGTGAATGAGATGATTAGTAGCTTGTATTAAGAATGCTGGATATGTGAAGTTGGGGAGGCAAATGTATAAATATTTTAAAGTATTCTTTGACTGTAACATACTGTTGTACTTGTTTCCTCTAGTCACAGCAGAATGGCAGACCTGGAGAAAATATATTTCTGTGCATTAAATTAAAACAGTTTAAAGCTTGGAAACTGATTGCAATGTTGTGAAGGAAATGAATTAATATATTAGTATTGTGTTTACCTTACTTTTGTAAGCACACATTTTATGTTAATGTGTTTAAGTCAGATTCACTGACTGATTCAATCATTCCTTTCTTGCTTCTTTTGCTGTATAAGAAGTAATGAGTTTTATGGGGCAATTTTTTTTCAAAATCTACAAACATTTGAAAATCTACTTGTAGCAAGATTCAAAGAGGGGAATCCCCCTTTTCAGTAGATATCATCTATCTATCTATCTATCTATCTATCTATCTATCTATCTATCTATCTATGTATCTATCTATCTATCTATCTATCTATCTATCATCTATCTATCTATCTATCTATCTATCTATCTATCTATCTATCTATCTATCTAATTTTATATATATATAATTTAACTCCCATCTGCGTTTTGCAGGGAGTGTTGGAACTGAGGACTCCCAAGAATCCCATGACTGGGTCCTTACTATGAAACATTGCTCTCAAAAGACTCAGGACAGGTGAAGTTTCAGGTGGCTGGAACATCTCTGCCTTGTTCTGCAGCATATCATATGCTGGGTGGTTAACAGTAGAAAAGAACTATCATTTACTCACACATCCAAAATGACACATTCAGTGAGCAAAGAAGAGACAAGATAGTAAAAAGTTCTTTAGGATTTTTTTTTCTTTCATTTTGTCCTTTTAATAGTGATAGAAGATAGATTATACAGGAATTTTAACTGAGATGGAAGCAAGAGGTTATATCAAGAGAGAAATCATAAAACTAGTTGGTCTTCATTAACAGAAGCTGACTTGGAGGTCCTGTGGATCAAAACAAAAAAATGGTAAGATGGATCTCCATTCTTCCCAAGTTTCAGTTCAAGGCTTAGCTTACAAAGATCAGTTTTGTAATGCCAAGAAAGCAGCAAAGTCAGAAATCTGTTTGTGAAGTTAAAAATATATAGTAAAAGTCCCCCAAATGCAACTTCTTAAATTAATATTCAGAGTAAAAGGCTGTTGTACTCAAAAACAAGACATTCTGATGACTGCTAAAATCATTTGAACATTTATTTACAGTTACATAATACATTTTCTGGAGACAAGGAAACGGGATGACAGACTCTTTGGGAAGGGCTTAAAACAAATCCTTAGACACCGTGTGGTGAATAGTATAGCTGGGAACAGATTAGCCTGGGATTCTCTATATCTTGTATTCCCAGAAGCTGGCACTCATGCTGCTGCTTTCACATTGTTTTCTTGCTTTTGCCTTCTGCAAAGACACAGGTTTTGCCATCTCTGTTTCAAGTTTCAACTGGTTGAAACTGGTTGAAGAATAGGGAGTCTAAAACTAGCTCCCAATGTGTTACTCTGCTACTAATATAAACACAGTATTTAATTTTAATGGTTGTCTGATTTTAGGGGAAAGAGTTAACCTGTCTTGGGTGCTCACAGAATAAAATTGTTGCACTGTATTGCACTGTGCTTCTTTAGTAACAGTGTAAAATTCCAACGCCCTGTAGAATAATAAAATGGGTAAGTTGGTCTGTATGGAGAATAAAAATAATCATATCTGATGCTTAGGAATGCTTCTTTTATAAATATATTATGTTTGCCAGCTAATACAAATAAAGAATTTGGCTTGTATCTCTTTCCCAGATGTCCATAGCAGTAGACATCACCGGCTTTCTGTCTAAGTGCTGGAGGAATCAGACCAGTTAAAGTCTGAAGACTTTACAAGAGAGTAGCACTCAATATCAGGGCCAGAGTTTCAAAAGAGTACAGATCCTTGGTCAGCATTACAGTAAATGACTTTTTTTTTTCCAAAGGATTTGGTGCTGGGATACTTGAATTCTTTAGAAAATCTGACTATAATAAGAGCTGCTACATAAAGAACACTTCTGAAAGTCTAGCTGTATTTATGTATCAAAAAACTCAGCAGTCTTTGGGAAAGAAGGTGCTTATTTGAGTTTTTAAATATTAAAGTTTTTTGGAACAATAGGATGAATTCTTATTCACTGTCATAATAAATCCCACACATAAAGTGTGCAAGAGTAAGGTTGATTTGCTGCTGGATGTGAAGTGTCTGGGAAGAGGAATGACTCTGAAGCTGAATGATTCCTAATGTGAGGGATGTAGAGCTGTCAGAGACACTACATATCTGTGAGCTAGAACTAATAAAGATGTGAATAATTTATTTGAGGGAAGATTAGTATCATTCTCTTACAATTTCAAAAATGTCTGATGTCTTCAACACCAATAGAATCAAACACTAATTATGTATGTATTTGTTGTTTTTCACCTTCAGATGTAAGTTACATCACAACATTATGTGACATTGTCCTTTTGATTGGACTTGCTCTTGTACCTCAGGGGTCCATGGTAATACTTTCTGATAATACTTTCCAGGGCAGCAATAGGAATGCAGTGAATTAGTCCACTTGAACATGTTACTCTCTGTGTCACTGTTACTCATTTTGAAGTATGTTTCCTGACTTTAGTTAGTCTCACTTGCAGCAAAGTATCTTGTGCCCTTTCCACCATGAAATTTCTATCTTTGTCTGTACAAGGAAACTTTCAGTAAATGTTTTTCATTTGTACCATTTTGCTAATGCCAGTGTCTGAAATGACTATTCAGACTTCCACCAGTGTTCAGAAAGGTAAAATTAGCCAAGACATTCTATACCACCTGCTGGGGCTCAGAGTGATGCATCGGAGAGGAAGGGTTGTTTTGGAGTTAGGGCACTACAGTGATCCTTTGGAAATCTTTCTGCCTGGAGGCTGTCACAGACTGTCTTCGATGGCTTGCCACTCCTTCACAGGAAAAATTTTCATTTTTAAAAATGGGATCAGAGTGTTTTTGTGCTTTTATCCTTTTCCTGACATGCCGCTTTAAACAGTGGTGAGACTCCTATAGGGTGCTCATCACAGCTGTACCCCAATTTTAGTCAGTGCTTCCAGGAAACAGTGATAATGTGTAGGTGATTTTCATGGTGTCTTCTGGTGTGCCTTGCAGAAAAAAAAATCATCTTTTTCTCTCAGTGACACTGGACTAGACACAGCACTGTGTACTGTTTGCAGTTCATTAGAGGTGAACACATTCAGCAGTTACACTCACCTTTAACTTAATGGCAGGGATTCTGAATGTCACCCAAAAAATATCCTGAAGAACAGAACAGTACCTTGTTTTCTTAAACCAGAAAATTTCAGTGCATGATTTCTCTTCAGTGCCCCTCAAACTCATTGATTAACTGAGAGTATACTTGGAAGCTTGCAACTCCTCATATCATGCCTATATTGGAACTCAAAGTTTTGCATGTTTCTATTTATGCTCTTCTAATGTGTTTTTTTTTGCTCTTTTAATGCTCTTTTAAATTGAAAATAAAATTAATTAAAAAAAAGGTGACTGTCATTGCTTTATGTCCTCAAAACAGTACTGATTGGACCTTTTCACAATTTCTCCATCACAAGGAAATGAAACTCTAAAATGCTTGTAGAAAGCTTTTCATATTAAAAAGTCATTAAAGAATATTAAAGATACCTGTAATCTAAGCAAACAGCCATGAATGGGTCTTTGCAGAGTTTATTATCTCATTGTTGAGTGTATAGCTGGGTGCCATATTTATCTATTAATGTGTGATAATATTTATCTATGAATGTGTGATAATGGTCTATGATCACATAACAAAAGACTTCCTAAATCACAGGGACACAGGAGATTGTTAGATATCTGATCTTGAATGAAATTTCTTAATTGTTTTCTGTGCAAACCAATGATCTATCTAAAAAAAAAAAAATCCCACAAACCAAACAAATCCCCAAACCTGTTCTTCATTACTAATTCCAGCTGAAAGGAAATACTTTTGGGTAAGACTAGGCAAGATTTGTTTTCCTTTTATTTTTACTTTTAGTGAAGATGCTTACACATGACAATCAAATGAGTTCATATAACATGACCATCCAAACCACAGCAAAAGATCAACATTACTTTTTCAAACATTTCAGAGCCACTGAGCTGAGAACAAGCACACCAGAATTCATCTTTGAAAGTAACTGCTTCAGGAGGGCATAAGCCACTGAAAATTGAGGGCTTAGGGGGAAAGCTTCAACAGAACCAGGTACCTAACTCAAACCTAGATAATGATACACTGTGTGATGATCCATAAAACTCTGCAGGTGAGAGGTGTATAGTGTGAAATACACCAAGTTCCATGCCAGTTCTTCTGTTGAACATAGGGTAGCTAAACGCAGGAGTAAAGATTACTGTTGAGGAAAGTCCCTCAGGATATTGTCCTCTAATGAAAAAGGAATCCACAAAATATTGATAAAGGGAGGCATTTCTTCATAAAGAAGGGGACAGTTATATGATTGTCAGCAAAAGGGAAAAACCTTTTCTTCTTCTGTCTTGGATCCCTGCAGGTTGATAGCCAAAATGCATTGGCTTTCTTTTCTTAAAAAGATGTCTCACTCAAGCATCACCAAAGTTATCCTGGATAATTTTTCAGAGCTAAGAAATATAAACGATATGCAAGTACTAACATCTGAACATGGCTTTCTGAGTGTATCCCCTTATATGTGTTAATCTTACAGCTAATGAACACTTTTTATATAACTGTGCAGACAGCAGTCGTGTCAAGAACAGTTCTGAGAAGCAGACACGGAGTGGTTCTGAGTTCCCCACGTCCTCAGAGAATAGTCAGTCCAGTATTATTTGCACAGAAAGATCTCTGAAGCTGGAAGAATCCCAGCACAGATTATCCTTCACACCTCTCTCAATTTTAAAAGTGGTTTGAAATTTCTGGCATCTATGAAAATGATGGTATATATCAATACATAGCAGTACATTTGCAACTTGCAAAATTGTTTTTTTAAAATGATTGGAAATGAGTGTCCTATGAGTTTTGATCATACTTCTTTCAAATACAAAAATCATTCTGATCTTTCTGCTGTGCCAGAGGTATTGTTGTACATACAAAGTTTTAAATCAAGACTGGCTTTGTGTTGCTGGGCTCAAAAATCTTCTGATAAAAAATCCTAAGGGCAAAAATTATACAGTATTTCACTCAAGTTTAATTGCTTTTATGCATGAAAAAAATTCAACTAGAATATCATTCTAGGAAAAAAGAAGCCAAACTATGAACAAAACCTGTCAAACTGTAGATGATGGAAAGTACGTGTCTAGGACCAAAATTTTTGTGGTGTAATTAGAGATTGCAGAAGCCAGAATCTGTTCCTTGGAACTGAAATGTGAGGTCTCTTTCATATTCTGCTTTCTAGACAATTACAGGAGAAGGTAACATGTTTCCAAAAATAAGCAGGCATTTTATGAAGATGACTGTTTACAGAGATGTTGGCATTGCAGCTGATACTCCAGCCATGCATGGATTGATGTCCTGCTGGCATTTTTAGTTCCTGTTCCCATTTCATGACGTTCTCGTTCCCATGTGAACCTGTGGTGTGCAGGTTGCTAATGTTCCCATCTTAATTGATCAGTCACAATGGCAGAGTTGAACTTTGCAGCCAAGAACTGTTTCTCTGTTCATGTGTAAAAGGACTCACTCAGTAGGGTGAGGTGGGAGTCTTTGAGCTCTCCTTTACCCCTACAGAGCCATAGGGTCATAGGATGGAAGAAGAAACCTGCAGAGCAATTCTCTCAGGGACTTCTGGACAAAGAACAAGACAGCTCTTAAAATGGGTTTAAAGGGGGAAAAAACCAAGCTATTTGGACCAGCTTGGGCATGATTTGCATGAGGTAGCCCTGGTAGAGGTTTGGGACAAAGGCTTGGACTCTACAGGCTGCAGAAGAGAGTGTGCCAGCGAAGCAGGGAATGCCTTGAGAGGATTAGGGAGCATTAGATACTAACTGTGTGGACATCATAGGTGTGCCTGGGTCATGTGCTATTTTCTCCCTTATGTATTTATTCCTTATGCTGCGATATATTTCCATGTCTCAGTGTCTCTTGCACCAAAGAGGGTTTTGTCCTTCCCTGTCACTCTCATATCCTGCTTCTTGTTACTGGTTCTTTGAAAGCACAGGCCATGTCCCACACTAAATCAGTGCAGGAATTCAGGTTTAAAAACAGACAGTTATTTCAGTCACTTAGTAGAGACAATTAATTTCTTCCAGTTTTACTGATAGTGCTGGTGAATAGAGAGACTTGCTGACTGCAGAAGGTATTGAAATGATCCCATTTCTTATAGAGGAACTTATAGAGTTACCGAAAAAATTCCTGCTGAGGAGATTTTCTTTGGAAGTAAAATACTTGTGGGAATTATACAAATGTATATACATGGTAGAGCAGTGATGATGATGATGGAGGTAGGCTTTTCTCTGGTGTCCTGAGACAGGTCTGGAGGCAATGGACACAAAGGGAAAGCAGGAAATTCCCTTTAACATGAGCAAATAGTTTTTTACTGTGAAGGTGACTGAGAATTCAGCCTGAGAGGTTGTGGAGTCTCTGTCCTTGGAGTTATTCAAACCTCTTTATGCAAAGTCTTGGGCAACCTTGTGCAGCTGAGCCTGCTCTGAGCAGGGGTTTGGACTAGGTGATCTCCAAACATGCTTTCCAGCCTCACTGCCTCTATGATTTTGCAGAGTGTCACAAGGATCTTCTGAAAACATCTGTTTCAGCTCTCAGGTTTAGCTTCCTTTGAGCTCTTCTCCACCCTGTCATGGACTGAAAACACCAACCAACCAACACCAACCAAGCTACTCTGTTTTCTACAGAGAAATAAGTGTTTTCTGGTGTTGTGATCAGTATAAAGTGTTTGATGTGAGGTAGCTACACTTTGTCTTGTGTATCTCTATGAGGCCTGTGCCAGAACCACAGGGATAACGAATCCACACTCTGATTTTTGTGATACTTTCTTGGGTGGGACCAGATCATTGTGTCCATGGATAATGAGCTTCAAAACAATTGCTCAGGACTAGAAAGATTGTGGGGACTCAGTCATGCACATTGTGTCCTCCCCCTGCACACTTGTTTCCTGTCACACAGTTCAGTCTTTAATCTTTTTGCATGTGTGTATGTAATGCATGTGTGATTGTCTGGTTGTAATTTTTTTTCTCTCTGACCATTTTTTAGGAAGTTCCCCTTTAATTATTTTCTTGTACCAAGTAATATGTTTCTTCAAGAGGTCTTTTGTTCTGGGTTTCAGCAAGAAAGAAATGTGTAGTAGGTGAAGTGAACCAATTAAGGTACATCAAGGAGAACACTTTTCAACTATTGTGAGCAATTTTGTCATGGGTTCCACTGAGATAATAAGATTTGGATCACAAACACCTGAAAAATAAGTGATATTAATTGATAAATTAAATATAAATTGAATCTAAATTAAATATAAATAAATTCTCAAGTTATTTATTTGGCATGTTTACAATTTCAGAGACCTCTTTGCTTTACAGAGTGCCATGGTTTGTGACGCTCTTCCTGTATTTGAGGTCCTTCCTAGCACCTCAGATGCATAACCCATGAGACAAAAGAGGCTGGAGGAGATGCCAGGGTATGCTGCTGGAATGCTGGTTCCTAAGCAGCCTGTCCCACTGATTACTAAAATCTATTACACAGACAGGGTCATGTACCCTTGCTTGATTTCAGCTACCTTCTGGCTCTCAAGTTAAATCTCTTAGACACGTTTTTTCGAAGTTATTTGAAAACTGCTGAAGCAGCTGATGAGAAGGCAGGCCGTGGCAGGGCAGGCAGTGTACTGGCAGCAGACAGGGCTAGCTGCAGCCTGCCAGTCACTGGGCACATCCACAGGGACAAGGCAGCTTGGAGCCCAGACAGGAAATCCCAAGCCAGGAAAAATGTTGAGCTTTACATTCAAGCAGTTTGTAGGCTGGAGAAGAGAGAGGTGAGCCTGAGTGCTGTCCCTTCTCCAAGAACAGGAACCTGGCCTCTGCAGACCAAGGTGCTGCAGGGATACCAGGAACTCGGATAGCCATGCCCCAGCACTGGGGCTTCAATGGGCAAAGCACAAGCCTGGTTTCAGAGGAGTGAGTGTTACACTTTGACTCAGGCTTCCGGAAATGCACTGGAAGTTATGCAAGTAGAGTGTCTTGGTGGAGGTTTTTACAGGCATCTATACTTCATTTCCTCTGGAAGTGGAAAATGCTTCCATTAGGTGAGATATTTCACCAAGTTATCCAGGTGCAGGTACAGGTTATGCACATATGCACTAGTCTGAATCAAACCAGCCTCTGATCAGTAATTATTAAAAACATAAACCTGTAAGAATTGCCTAGAGATTGCCTGATGTGCTCAATTTTGCCTGTGGCAAGTCAGATAGATACAAACTAGACCTTTGCTCAGAGGTATGATGTCCCCTGCTTTTTATAACCTTCAGCACCAGGAATTCTCCGAAAGTGTGTCCAGGGCACAACCATCCATAGCTAGAAATTTTAATATATATATCTCCAAAAAGTTTTTTGAAAAAGTAGTTACTGCTTTTCCTTTTCACTCCTGGAAGTCACTACTGCCCTGTGCAGAGCTCCCCTCCTCTCTCCTTCCCTTTGCTGCAGGTGGAGACTTTCTGGGAGCAGAGCCTTGCTCCAGGAAGGAGTGTAAGGAGAGAACTTCCCCTTGCTGCCTTTCTCTTCAGTGATCTGCAGGGCCAAGGTACAGCAGGACAAGCCACGACAAAGTCACCAGTGACATGTTTGTTCTTAATGGGATTCGTGGTGTTGCACTGTAGCTTAAGTTCTGAGCTTTGTTGCCTTCATTCCCCTTCCCCAGGCTATTAAAATCCCAGTGACTGTCACCTCAGATGTCCCTGGGGCAGATAACAGATGCTATATAAGTATCAGCAAAACATCACATGAGTCCAAGCCTGTTATTTATTAAAATGCTGAGAGATTTTTTTTTTTTTTGCCTTCGTTGTGGTTTCTTTTGCAGTATTTTTAAAGCACTAATGAAGGTCAGGTTAGTCTCTCCAAAGATCTGTGCACTGTGGTTTGAATCAAAAACCATGGTGACTCTCTAGAGCTGTGTTACCTGCCATCTCTGCTGCAGGATCTGATGCAGTGGTAGGTGATTCATTCAGAGAAACTACAATCAAGATTTTTGGTGCTTGGATGTTGCTGCTCTGGGTGCAGAACCAGGACAGGCTGGTTGAGATTTTCCAGTTTCAAGTCCTTGTCCTTTGTAGTTGTTGTGGCTGAGAAATTCTTGCTCTCTTACGTACTGCTGCTGGGCAGTGGGAGCTGGAAGAGGCTTCAAAGAAATTTAAAGATGGCATATTTTTTTCATTTAGAATTTCCTGACCTTTTCAGTTTGTCATGTTGTCTTCCTTCCACTGTGCTGTTTGCATAACTTTTGGTCTGTAAAATGAAGGAAGCAAAAAACCTTATCACTGTTTATTGTTTAATAAATAAGAATTTCACCAATATCTCAGTGAGTGAACAGGCTGTTCTACACTTTGTTTCACCTCTTGGAGTGGACAAGCTTTTTTCCCTCAAAAGCAGCTATTACAATGATAAAACGCTATTTTAATAAAATTCATGGTGAGTTCATTTGTGAATTGGTGTACACAAATAATATTTCAAACAGAAGAAATTCAGAGCTCTTTCTGGAAACTTTTCTCTTTTTTTTTTTCCTGAAAACTTCAATTTAGAATTAGTTTGAATAGGTTTTCTTGAGTTTTTTTTCCCCCTATTTTCTTACATTGTATCATGTTAGTAGTGAAAACTAGCATTTCATCATCAAATTTCTCTTGTTTCATGGGACACAAATGGGAGACACTTCAACCTGGAAAATAAGGAGCCCTTCAGTCTGTATGTCCTAGCTGTTACCCACAGAGATTTGGAAGTGAAATAGTGAAATGCTTACACTCCATTCCTCGTCTTCTGCTCTCTTGTTAGGTGTAGTACAGAAAATGTAGTATAAAAGTTTTGATTTTCCAAACTAAAAACTCATAAAGATGAAATTAACCATCTGTTTTCTCTTAAATATATTACTGTATTATTTCATGTGGATTGTATCTGTGAATTATTTGCATATTGTTTCAGGATCTGCAAGTACCTGTGACTACCTGCATGCCTTGATACAACAATCTCTAAAAAGAAAAGATTAAATTCAAAAGATAATTAAAATTCTAAAAGAAAAATTTCTAACACAAATTCTTTCAGATATTCCATTCATCTGTATTTAAAATTTAAACTGTTTTCAATCACTATTATTTTAATCTAATTTAAAATTTGAATCAGTTTTGAAATTTGCTCTGAAATAATAGGACTAGTATTATACACTAGTAGGGATGAGTTTTATCCAATTCATCCAAAGTGCTTTAAATATGAAGTTTATAAACATTAGAAATGTATTTGGTTTGAAGTTGAGGTTTTTCTTCATAACTGTTCACCACTGCAGTAGCATTTTGGTGTCAGTCCATGACTAGAAGGGAGGAAGGAAGAGCTGTGCCTGCATAAGCAGTTTTTTTGCAGCAGTTGAAGGGAAGGATCTGGCTGAAGTCATGAGCCCTGCTTAAGGCCAGCATGGCTGTCTTGGCAGCAGAGGGTGGACTCATTGGAAGTGTTTCTACTGTTTCCTCGAGGTAACTGCACAGAATCACAGGGGCAGAAGTGACATTTCTGCTGGTGGGTTCAGTGATGAATGGCAAAGAGCATCCAGAGGCAGTGGTACATAGAATCATAGAATGGTGGAATTTTGCGGGGTTGAAGGGACCTTAAAGACCATCGAATCCTGATCTCCTTGCCATAGGGACACCTCCCACTAGGCTGGGTTGCTCAAGGCCTTATCTAACCTGGACATGAACATTGCCAAGATTGGAGCATCCACAACCTCTCTGGGCAACCTGTGACAATGCCTCACCACCCTCACAGCAAAGAATTTAATCTCTTCATTGCAGTAAAGGCTAACAACACTGATTGGCCCAGGATGGGGTCCATTCCCAGGAGGCACACATTCTATCCTCTGGCCACCCTGATGGTAGTCCATGGTGTTTAATGAATGGGCAGAGGCTGTTGTATGTAGCAGTGAGAGCCACAATGGAAGTGACATTTGTATTGATGGCATGAGCATTTTCACCATTTTTGTGTTGTTCTGTGAAGCAAAAATTTAAATAATGGTCATTATTTTGAAATGGAAAAATTTATTCCATCTCAGGGAGAGTGCTTATGTATTCTTTAGCTTATTTGGAGAACTTGTTTGGTGACTTCTTTACTGGTTTGTTGGTTTTTGCATATTTTTAGACCTACAGAGCCAAAAACATGTATAAATGGGAAGGAAAGTATCTGTAAGCAGAAAAGTAAACACAACATGGTCAACTCAACATTGTTTATCTATGGATAAATCCTCATTAAGTTCTTGTGTTTGATATACTTTCACAATGTATAGTCAAAATATGTCTGAGAGTGCTCCTACTTGATTGATGGCTTCTTTGCATGGCACTGCAGTCATTGCTTCCACTACCATAAAAGCATTTTGGACAATATCAAACTGTCTGTGCCTGATAGGCCAGAAAGGAGGACGACTGTATTTGTACAAGATGTGTTTATTGTTTATATAAATTGGCTCCTTGTTCTTTGTGACCAGAGCCAATCTCCATGCCTTCTTAGGTATTCACTGGACCCAGCTGCAGAGGACACTGGCAGGGGGATCATCACTCAGGCAGATCTTCAGAACATGTACAAGTAGTGGATGTGTCTCACCCCCCTTGTCTGCAGATTCCCAATCCACAGGGTGTAGAGGGGAGGAGGTTCTGTTGTGGTTTTGCACTGTACGTGGTGCTACCAGATTTACAGAGGTTTCCTGCTGAGTTTTGAGAAGAGTATTTCTGACCCCAGTTGTAGGAGAAGCTACAAATACCCCAAGAGCTTTACCCTTGAAAACTCTTTTAATAGTCCAAACAAGACATTTGATGTAAAGACATAAATGTTTAGATCAGCTTCAATATCTGTTTTTAGTGTGCCTAATACATGATGCTCTGTAAAATCATGCAAAATACATTAAGTTCACATTTATCTCAAAATGGCTTGTCAGTAGAGCAGTGGCATGTGCTTCAGCAGTTGTGATCAGCTGACAGACCACTTTGATACGGTTGTTCAAAAGCCATGACATCTCCTGCAACTCAATGCCATAAACAATGCTTGTGTCAGATCCTGCCGTCACTTTGCCATGGCTGCAAAGGGAAAGTTCAGTCCAGAAATTGACATTTTTTACTTTCTGCCAGGTTGTGTGAAATTTGTCAGGTTGTCTGACAACCAGAAGTGACTCTGAATCCCCAGGTGCACATCACTGAGCTGTCAGGCTGGGAGCAGTGACAGCAGGGGACTGTGGGACTGCCATGCTGCATGAGATACTCCTCTCTGCCTTGCCCTCTAGCCTCCCCAGGAAATAACTCTGTGCCTGGGTCGCAGCTGCCACTGGCTTTCTCTTTCCTCTTGGCTCCTGGTCTGGGCATGAGGCAGCAGGACCCAGCAGCCTGTGTGCCATGTGCCTGCTGTGGTCACGGAGAGGGCAGGATGCAGTGGTGAGGGGAGCGCTGGCCGTCACCTGAGGCTGCTTGCCAGGACAGTGCTACGGCTGATGGTGCTTATGCCTGGTTCCCAAGCAAGTATCCAGCCGTATCCCTGTTGTGTTAGGGGAATTCCCTAACTTCTAGGGAGAACTAAACAGGAAGGATAAAAACATAGGCCTCTCTGGCTCCTTGCTCTTGTTTTCCCTGACTTGGTCCAGGGAAAACTTAGCTTTGTATTTACTCGACAGTGACAATTTATAGGCCAGTGTAACTGAGGTCACTGTTTGGCTCTCTGTGTCTCTTTCATCATCTGCAACCTAGAGATAGTACTGTTTTCTAGGGCTGAGTGAATAATTCATTATGTGGCTCCTTATTAAACAGATGTTGTCTCTCTGCTTGCAGGTAGTCTGCAAATGGATTCCATTTTGTTCAAATTTATTTGTTGTTCCAAATTATTCACCAAATACTTTCAGTAAATAATGTTATTGGCCTATAATGCATTCAGAATATGAATTTGAAGCCTGCCTTACATGACTATTTGTCATTGCTGGTTAAAATTTGTTGTTTAGGCAACTATGCCTTCCAGCAAACTTGTCTCATAGAGCTTCTCCAGAAAGTAATACAAGGATGCTATGAATATGTTAAGAGTGAATGTTTAGGGGGTATTCTTTCCTCCTTATTACTAATGCAGCTGAAATGCTAATTTGCCTTATTGGGTGTTGTGAAGATTGGAAAGCTGTTTTCTGAATGTGAAATTCTTCTTAAGTGGACACTGATACCCCAGCCCTGACTGCTCATTCCTGCCACCCTTTTAGGTAGCAGGTGGTGTATGGTACCATACACTCAGCTACTGCTGAGTGCAGGGCAGGGCAGAAGGTCAGCATAAGAGGTGGTATGTGCTGTGTTTGGAGCCCCTGGAACCAGCAGGAAACCATAGGACTAAGTCCATGCTAATGAAGAAAATGGGTGAAGGCCCAGGGAACATGGCATAGTTTGTCTGTCTTCCACACAGTTGGGCTTCCCTTCCCCAGAGATGTCCATACTGACTTACAGATGTGCTGTGTGAGCTGTGCTGTCTTCCAGACCATTCCTGGGACACCTTCCCAGTAGCCTGAATCTGTGCCACAGACTGTACAAGCAGTATGAATGTGTGAATGGCCCTGTCTTTGGGTCCTGGGTAGTATCCAGCATTTCAGGAACACATTGAAAAGCCTACGAGTTGCTCAATGGCATTGTTTGAAGCACTGGGTGCTCCTAAGCTAAGCAATAGTTTGCCAGCTGAGGAGATGTCCCCCTTTTGTCTCCCTCTCCTTCTGTTCCACTGCTACCTTGGAAGGCAGAAGTGGAGAGGGAAAAGTGGCACACAAGTCCAATCTGAGTAGTGGTCTATGTTTGATAGTTTGGAATAATGGCAGCACAGACCTATTCTTCAAAGACATACATGGCAGGAAGCTAAAAGAGAAGAGTTTTGTCCTATGGCTCCTTATACAATGCCATTTTGTTTTTAGCAGATAGGCTGGGGCCTCCTCTGGATATTCTGCTGGATTCACTGAACTGCACAGCGTTCAGCGTGCAATGGAAGATGCCAAAGCAGCATGCGAGCACCATCACAGGGTACACGGTAAGTGATGCTCTGTGCTGCTGCCTGGCCTCAGACTGCACACACTGAAACCAGTGGGACAGCTCCTTCTCCTGACAAACAGTGCCACTGCCCAGAAAGCAGCCAGGGGACAGTGGGATTGAGTGGATTGAGCTGTAACCTTGAAAAAGAAGCTGTTTGCATTTTAAAAACAAGCTATGATGGGAATTTGGGTTGGATACCAAGGGCCTGCAGTGGATATGGATTGCTTTTCTGTTGTGGTTTTCCTGTAGGGCTCTCAGTGCTCTCTGCAGCTGATAAAACCATAAAGTAGAGCAGAGCAGGTTGATACTACACTGTGCAAGTAAGGGCCATGCAGGTCCTTTGACTTATACTTCCATCCTGAGAATTACTTCAGTAGGAATATCTAAGCCTATAAAATTTCCCAGAGTGGCAGCAGGTACAAGATAAGGAGTGTTTCATGGAGTCTCTTCCTGGATTGGCACTGTACTGTGTAGAATCCCTGGTAACCCACCTACAGCCATAAATACCAAAAGGATGTTTGTTTTATTTCCCTCTACCTCAGAAGTCAGTCTCTGTTAAAGAAGCTGAATGATTTTCTTGTTGTACTCAGCAATTTTATAAAGAAGTCCCTGACCCCCATCAACCCTCTGCCATGTTACCTTCTGCCTATAGGGCAAAACAGGAGGGCAAGGCTAAACTGATTACTGTATTTTAGTGTGCAAGAAGAAGAACAATGAGCACTAACATGCCATTCATTCATTTTTGTTAGGTATTTCTTCAACAGGTATTCCATGGCAATGAGACTCACTCCCAAAATGGAAGTTAGTGGGAAATTAGCACCAAAGATGGGAGATGTTGACTAGAATGTGTTGCTTCCCCCTTCGACAAAAACAACAGAAAGAAATGAAAAACAGTTTGTCTTATTAATATTTTCTGTGGATGGATTTGAAATTTCCTGGAATAAAAATACCCAAAATTCAGTGTTATGTAAAAAGGTGGGAAGGAGAATATTACTGAGTACCTTATCAATAATGTACACTAAAAGAATGACAAAAATACTGCAATAGGTCTTTCTGGTACACATGCTTCTTTATCCCACAGTCTTGTCAATGACACCAGTGCAGCCCAGCTGCAGAGTTCATTTTATTGTTATGGAAGAGCTATGGACTAGAATATAGTGGTCAAAAATTCCAAAAAGCACTTGCTGTGGCCAGGACCTGCCTCAGCTAGGCTCTGTGTGTGGCTGGGTCCACCGTTCTGTGCAAAAACAGAGGTGCAGGGAGTAAGGAGCTTAAGTAAACACTTTCCACCCCTCATGCATGCAGATCAAGCATCTGAGCTCCACTTCCTTTTTTAGGCCTTGAGCTGGTGTGTGGCATGTTAATAAAACCAATGACAAACAGCATCAACAGTGCTGTACTCAAAATGTCTTCACTGTAGTATCTTGCCCCTCTGGCATCTCTGGGTCTCTGTGCACAGGAAAGCAGATTGTCTGTCTCATCAGTCTCCAGTACATGGCAACAGACACAGAGAGATGTTTTGTGGTAGAGCAATTTTTATAATGTCATAATCACGTAATGTAAACATCTGCCTTACATGAAGTAAGGTGTCTGTGTTGTGCAGGCTAGTCCCACAACTCTTCACTGTCCGTGTTAACCACAGACAAATCATGCACAATTAAAATTATCAGCTCAGGCCTGAGCTACAAACACTACAACTGTGTTTCATGTTAGGTAAGTGTATTCACTGTGTGTGAATACTGAAAACTTCTAGCAAATATGTAAGGAATATTAAAGGACTTCAGATTTTCCCGCATTTGAAAGGGCAGGGGATCGTGGGCTCAAATTCTGTTGTCAGTGTGAGAATGATACACTGGTGCACTCTTTCTCAAGTTATTCTGAAACACTGAGTTATTGCTTTAACTGGTTTGGCTATATCTTCTTCCCCAGGTTTTTTACTCAGAAGTTGAAGGTGACAAAGCAGTTAAACAGCTCTCACATGATGTTCCCCTTAGTTTGGATATGATTAGCATGGTGAGTATTTCTTTTCATCAACAATCAGAGCACTGGAGCAGAACAAGCAAGTGGAAACTTGCAACTGTCTCCTTGTTATAGTTTTGTGAAATATGGTGAGGATCCAAGCCCCAGATCTGCTCTGGGTGTTGAGAAAAAGGAAATCACAATGTTTTTGTGTTTGTGTGATGCACTTTTTCTCCTTCTTGTCAGACCATTTTATCATGTGAAACTACTGGGATTTGCTCTCAGCTTCCTAATACTGGCCTTTGACATCTACTAAAATAGAACCTTTAATCTTAAATGCATGCATTTTCACACATGGAAGGGGTGGAATTGCATGAGTCTATGCACATTTGGAGAGAGCTGCACTTACACTGTATGTATATTGCAGTGTCTGACACAGCTGTGTGAATTAACACACACTGGTGTTGCTTCTGTGTGAGACTGTGTCCTCCTGAAACATAGCCACTTCAGTTGCAGTTCTGCAAGTTCATATTCTAGAATATTTTCCCAGCTGCTGGTGTTTATTTTGTTATTGAAAGGACTACTTTTTCTCATTGCTCTCCTTTTTTTTAAAGTTATTTTTTTTCTTTTATATCTTCCTTACATTCTTGCTTCAGGTTTTTTTTTTTCCATTTGTCCCTTCTCTTTCCTCCTTCGTTTTTTCTGCCCCACTTCCTCACTAGAAGCATGAGTGAGGAGGATGCTCAGGTTTCCTGCAGGTTTCCATCACTCTGGTTGTCAATTCTGACTTCTGCAGTATCACAGTGAATAAAACAATATTGCTGTCATCATATATTGTTTCTTTATTCATGCATTGTTTTCTCCCTTCTTATTTTTATCCTTGTATTCCTCTCTCACCTTTTTTGTTTCTTAAGAACTATTCTCGCTAGTGCCAAGAAAGATCAAACAACACTGTTTTGTTTTGTTTTTTTTAATCTTAATCCTAGCAGCAGTACTTCTTAGTACTGGGAGAGGAGAGTGTGTCCCAGTACTAATGCAGATGACTAACAGCCACACAGACTGTAATACGCTGCAGGATTGGTCTTGTTTTAATTCCCCGACCCATTATTTATGGGGTTTTGCTATCACTTTTTATTATGTTAGTTCTTAACAAGTCCTATTTGTTTTTTCCCAGGGTCAACTTGAAGGACAAGCAATTTTTGTAAGTATTGCTTCACATGAAATTTGGTCACAGATGTGATTTAAAGTAAGAATTAATGTTTCTGACTTGGTCTCTCCACAAAAGTCAATCTCAAATGTTGATTCTATGTAGCACTTATACATGATCTTTTGTGGTCAAAATGTAGCAGATATTTGCCTCAAAAAGCTCAAAATCCACAGGTGGGCAAGGTGGACACCTGTAGGCAAAGTAGCTCCCCTTTTAGCAATGGATAAACCTTTTTCTCAGTCATCAGACATATTTATGGATGTCTTGTTTTGATGGAGTAAATCTGTGTAAAAAATGAAATACATCCAGGCAGTGAGGATTTAGAGAAGATGGGGACAGTCAAGTAGTCAGACAGACAGTAAAAGGGAAGAACAGAGTCTGGCAGTTGGAGAGGAGATGATGAGGGAAAAACCTGAGCCAGTCCAGAGAGAGCCAAGAAGGAGGAGGAGCACAGGAAGAGGCCAGCCTTGCAACGCCCAGGAGGAAGGAGTGGGAGACTAGCTACTAGTCTAAAACAAGTTTGAAAGAAATACCAATGCTCTTAATGGCTTTGCAGCTGGTGAATTAATCAGATTGATTATTTCCAGTCCTGCACTCAGTCCAGTCTGCTTCCTGTGAGCAGTAAACAGGTTTAATGTATTGTGAGCAGGAAGCAATCGAGAGGTGCTCAGGTTTGGATAGGAGAAGGACAGCAATTGCAGTGTTTAACTGAAATCCTTAGCATCAACAGCCTCTTGCAAATTTTTGTTTTCTGAGAGCTGTTTTAGGAACAGAGAAATCTCACACAGCTGTGGAGCTCACAGAGCTTTGTGGTCTGAAATAAAGGAAGTTTGGTTGGACTACAGGAGGCTGAGTCCTCAGGATGCACTTGAACCAGGACTATCTGGTTCAATCCTAGCTAAACTGAATCTGGGTTATGGCATTGCAGAGCTGAGGTTCCATGCTGGGCACTTTTTTTTCTGCTTGATAAAAATAACACTTCTGATGGGTACTTGTGGAGAAGTATGAATGACTGGGATTAATCAGCTCCCAGCTGTCATTAATCCTCCAGGAAGTGGTGTTCTGGATGCAATGCTTTCTGTTGTATTCATACCAAGCTCAATAGAAAATCTGCAATAGTTTTGTGGTTAAGTCTGCATAGTTAATGTTTCCATCACTAAGCCTCCTCTCCTGGTGCTGGGTATGACCCTACTGCTTTCTTGGAGGCTTCTCTGGGCCACGTGGGACTGCTGTAGCAAGAGCTGATTTGCACTGCCTGTTTCTGTGCATGTGTATGTTCATGTGTCTGTGTGTTAGCAAAGTGGATAATGTATTATTGTGTATTATATCATCATAAAGTAGAGAATATGTAAATGACAGCTGCCAGGAGAAGTGCAGATGCAGTACCATTTAGTACAGGCAGTTGTTCTAACTGGGTATAATATTCAGGAACTCCAGCACACATAGATAAAAACCAAGAAGAATAATAAAAATTAGTAGACTTTAAAGGTGGGAGGTTTTAGGTTGGGCACAGAGCCCTGGAGAGCAGCACTGCTCCCTGTCAAATCACTAAACATACCAGTACAAAATGGGAAGTGACCAGCTGAGACCAGTAGTTCAGGGAAGGAATTGTTGTCAGGGGAGAGAGTGTCATTAAAACCAGCTCAGTTCCTGCAGCTGTTCTGTAATCCAGGGTTTGATGGTTTTTTGGATTAAAACAAAAATGAAAACAGACATTCTTCTGAAAAACAATTTGTAATCCTCGTTTCTGTGAGGCAGTTTATTGAGCCTCACAAACAGTTTCAACACACTTGTAAGGAAGGCAAGCTGTGTGGCAGGGCAGGGTGAGATACATGGGATAATCTAAGTGAATTTGGCTCCTGTTCCACAGAAAAGGCATCACATTGCCTCGCCCCATTCAACAATGTGAGATTGTAATGAGAATACCAAATGTCATTTTTCAGGATTTTAGCAAGAGAGTTGCGCAAGAAAAGAAAGTGAGGCTGGTGACTATTGAAGCATCATCAGCAGTTCATTATTGAGTTTGGAGTATCAAACTTCAAAATATAGAGCTGATCTGAGTGGAGGCGGGGACTGCAAAAATGATGGGTAGAGCTCTTCCACATACTACCTAAATTCATTATCTGTGAGGCCACTCTGTCTCTTCTGAGAGGGACAGAACCTGGATTTAAGACCTGTCTTCTAAATATAAGGCAAAAAAGAAATTAAATATGTACTCCCAGGCTGCTGGAGAGTGGGGCACAAATTTCTTTTCCAGGATCTGATTTGAAAGTGTTCCTGGTGTGAGGTGGGTATTCCCTGGCATTGCCATAGGTCAGGGTAGCCTGATGGTGGATGTCCTGAATTTTTACTTATTTACTGATGTCCTGACCATTGAATATTAGATGTTTGGTTACAGAGATACCCATGCTGTGTTCCAGGGCCGTGTTCCTGGAGTGTTCATGTGATCTGGCACTGCCAGAAGGAGGCAGGTAGACATGTGTGTAAGGCATGAGATTTTGAGGGCACACACGTTGAACTTGTTGAATACCTTAGTAGGTATTTGTAGGGCTTTGATCTTGATTAGCCAGGCACTCAGTGAGATTCCCTCTGTTTATTTTATTGTAGACTGGAGTCTGGAGGTGATAATCTGAGGCACATACATGAACATCCAAGTCTCTCAAGGGCCAAGTTCTTCAATAGTGTCAAAACAGTAAGACAGATAATGAAAGATTTTTCCTCGTAAGCATGAGTGTAATTAAGAGGAATACTGGCAGGAAAAAATGCACATAGTTTAAAGGCAAAGAGACTGTATGTATGCTGCCTCTCTCTGGACAGTTACTATTCCAGCGCTGTTATAATCTCAGACTTGTTCAGATCATTCGAGCAGATCAAGAGTGAATGTTGGAAAAACAAGATAATGGTCAGGTGGTCCATACAAATAGGAAATCAGTGTTGGAGCTCCAAAACCACGTCCAGAGAAATGACAGATGGCAGGGTGTTGCTGAGCAATGTTGTAGTAATAATGTAAGTTCCCCAAAGAGTTGAGAGGAAGTGTTTTTTTCCAAAAGACAATCAAAAGGAAATTTAGCAGTTAATAAAATTTTGGGATTGTTTACTATTTTAATGCAACTGGAAGTGCAGATTTAAGTCTGTTCCTTCTTTTTTCTGAAGAAAAAAGAGAGCTCTGCATTTTCAAATTCACTGTGACTAATGTGTTTAATATCAGAGAATGAAAACCAGAAGAATAATAGCTGTAAAACAGGGTTTTTTTAAGTTCTTATTTTTCACACCTGAACAGCCTGTGGTATAGAACCTGATATTTCTGTTTCTTTGTAAATGTTGTCAAAATTCATCAATCTGGGATTAACATAGACATTCCAGGTAGGCTACATGTAAAGGATACTCAATTTCTTTACACATGTACACACTCTCCATTAAAGATCAGATCTAAATGTCTGAGGCTGATGCATGCTCTGTGAAGGTGCCAGTGACAAAATGTAATGTTTTGGTGATGTTTCCTATTTTCTGGGAGATTTGAACAGGCTCCTCTGAAGAGTATTCATCAGCCCAAGCTCTTCACATGAAACTGAACATTGCCTCCTTTACTGTAGCTTTCTGTGGGTTAATCTTTCTGTGTTTATGGCAGAAGGACAAATAAGAGAAATGCTCTCTTCAGGTCAAGGCTGTTAGCTGAGCTCATAAAATTGTGAGAGATGATGGGATAGGGCTCTGCTCCGTGAGAAATTAAGGATCATCAGTTCACACTGCATCAAATTGCTTCACTCTCAGGAGGTTTTATGGCCTCTGAATTTAAAAGAGAAATAAAAACAAACAAGAAAGAAAAAAGGGGAAAACACACCAGACTGATACCAAATGCTAGCAGTTGGCTCAAGGGAGGGAATAGTATGTGACTTTGACTTCACCAGTGAAAAAGCTGGATATCAAATGCAAATGATCTGCAACCTTATGAGTTATGCTGAGAAATGGGTCCAGGTCAACCTTGTGGATTCCCCTGAGGCAAAGCTGCAGCTTGAGAGGAAACATGATTCTATTTGTGTTTGTTGTTTCTGAGCTGGGCTAGGGACAGTCTTCCTAGGAGAGTACAGGGAAAGCACCATGTAAGATCCCTGAGTCTCAGCTCACAGCACCATCCCCAGTCATCCAGAACTGCTGTCACAATGTGCTTGTCTGCTCTTGACTTGGCAGGATGTTGTTATTGGCGACCTGAAGCCAGGCACTCCACACCGCGTTAGCGTTGGAGCGTACAGCTGGGCGGGCAAAGGACGCCCCAGCATGCCCAGGGAGGTGACAACTTTATCCCAAGGTAACTCTGCCTGCAGGGCTCTATTGCAAAACTGGCTGGGCCTGTAGCACTCACACCTAACCTCTGCCATGTGCGGTATCACGGTATTTCACTGGTACTTTTCCACAAATGTAGGGTTTTGGAGGGCAAGTAGGCTGAGGGGAGAAGCCTATGAATTTGATTCCTAAGGCTGTGGGTGTTGGAGTTATATGTGTAGCAACCCAGCAGATTGTCTAATGCTATTCCTTTGCGCTTCTTCTTAGATAAGTGCATGCCTCCTGCGCCACCCTATCAGCCCCAGATCGTGGTGGTTTCTGATTCAGAAGTTGCCTTGTCCTGGAAGACTGGAGTGAGTGAAGGAAGTTCCCCCATCCAGTACTACACGGTGGAGTTTATCAGGCAAGTGTGCTAGTGGAGCCTGAATTTCAGTGTTTTGGGGCTTTTTTAACCTAAACTGCACTATTTAAATGCACATGGATATGATTTATTTACTTACTGTCTATCATATGCTTTGTTCTCCTCTCAGTATGTGCTGAATGACCATGGAAATTTAAGGACAAAACCAGAAAGGATCCAGTTTGTTATAAAATCACCAATAAGTTGTACTTTCTGATGGAAGAAAAATAAGATCTGATTTGATCTGTTCCCTCTAATAGCGGCCTGGGTGAATGAAGTTTTAAGTTTCTCCTGTCATCAAATGCTGTCAAACCATGCTGAGAAAAGAGTGTTTGGTAGAGTGGTTTCCCTAGGTTGCTATAGAAAATAATCCAAGCACTGAAAAATCAGTATGTTGGACAGTTTTATCTGACAAAAGTTGTGGAATGATAGAAACATCAATATTAGAAGACACCTTCAAGATCATCCAGCCCAATCATCAACCCAACACTACCATTCTAGTCCCTAAACCACTAAGTCACATCAACTAGTGCCAAACCCAGACACCTCTTGAACACAAAGTTGTTTGGGTCTTGAGCTTGCAGCATTTAGACCTGCTTTGTTATGCTAATGCTAATGAAGTTTACATGAAATGTTGATCTTGCTGTTTAGATTTGGGGGGAAAAGTGGGGTGTTGGTGGGATGCTTTTTTGTTCTTTTATGTTGAACTCTTAAAATTCACAGCAGTAGAACTGAACTGTCAGAAGTTGCCAGTCAAATTGCTTTTATAAGCTGCATAAAAAGGGTCAGGAGGAGGTGATTGTATCTGCAAGCATAAACAAGTATTTGTACTTGACTGTTCATATGCTTGTGGGAGCTAATATCTGCATACAGATCTATTTATTTTTGTTTGCCTCAATGTTTACCCTTACAGCGAATGTAAAATTCACCCTTTTAATCCTTTGAGCGAATACTTGATGACAGGTTTTAGTTGAGGTTCGTGGAAAAGAAGAGAGAATTGATTCTTTAACTACTCTGATCTGTAAAAGGTCAAAAAAAATCGTTCTTCAGGAAAACATAGTCATTTTAAAAAAAAATTATTGTTGTTAGAACAGACAGGAAGAACTTGATTTTCAAAGTATGGGTAGAATCTAGAAGATATTGATATAGCAAAAGAGATACTGATATAGCAAAAAGAAGAACCAGACTGAAAACCTACTTTTTAACTGATGCACTTTGTATTTGGGATGAAATTCCCCGTATTTAGTTGGAGGTCTTCCAATGTTCAATGCACTATGAGGCAGGACATGAGGGCTGAAGATACTTATTTCCTTTGTGTAATGTCTGCTGTAGACCTACAATGAAATGTCTTCAATATCTATTTTTTGAACACAATTTTTATCTGAGGTTTTTGCTCTCTCTCCATCTCTTCTCTCTCATTTGTTCAGTGGATGGGGAAGGGGTTTTGTTGAGTTCTGATTGATTGCACTTCTATAATTTCTGTGCTTTTACTGGAAAGTGGAACCTGGAGGCTTGTGTACACTTCTTCATAGCACCAGAAACCTGCTAATGGAAGAAGTGGGCACCATCATCTCCATCTACCACACTGGAAGTGCACCCTTGAATGTTTTTGTTCAGCCAGGGGGTGGAAAGCTGCTGTTTAGGTCAAAAGATGGGAGTGATTGAAATTTCAGTGTCTCATTTGCTTTAGACTTTGGGAAAGAATTTACTAACAGCAAAATGTTTTGATTGCACTGTTTAGTTTGAGGTTTAAAGCTAAGTTGAAAGTGCCTTTGTTAATTTTGGGATTATGGTCTCTTAGACTTGGAAGCTTGGTTGTATATTTGGAGTAAATCAATGAGCCATAAGCCCTAATGGCAGTTAGAGGTAAACATTTAAATTTAAGTTTCGTTGTCTTTTGCTGCATATAGTTTTAATTACTATAAAATATATTTTCATGAGTTAAAGCTAGTAAACTAAACCAATGTAAAATGAATACAAATCTGTTCAAAAAAATTAGGATTTAGACCTCTTATGCCAAAGAAATACACCATTATCCTGTGATTTTGCAAAATGAATAAGTTCCTAATGCAAATCTGTAATTTTGCTTGGGTACAGCACAAATGTTTAAAAACAGTGACATTGTTTAAGAAATTTCCATCTCCTTAGAATAAGTTTTATGACTTTAACCTTAGGAAAAACATGTTGGGACAAAACACTCCTCTCAGTTACTGAGCTGTGACACTGGGGAAATTCAGTACATTCATGAAAATTCAGTGCATTAGTTGTTTTGAGAATCAAAACAACCAGAATCCCATCAGAACTCTGGCTACCCTTCAGCCTGTCTCTACTCAGGGTCTAAATTTGGTGCTTTATTTAAGGACTTGCCTAAGGGGTTTCCCTGGAGACTTTATGGTTCACCACAGGCAGTGGAGGGCTGCAGGCTGCTTCATATATAAGATGAACCTGATTCAGGCTCTGTTCTGCTGCTCACTAAAAGAGGATGCTAAGGAGACCACAATCCCACTTTCCTAAATGCTGAAAGTCAGGAGGGAGACTGTAGGACTCACTCTTCACTGGATAGTTCATAGGGAATGTGCAATAGAATGTGTTAAAACCAAAATATATAGTGTCTGTCCAACTTTGTAGGCTCAGTGTAAATATTCTGCTGGTTAATGGTAAGAGGTATTTAATGAAAAATTACATTTTTGTGAAAGCCTCTTAAGCGAGACTGTGGACCTAAGCATATGAGCTGGCGTGTTTTTCCTGAAGAGGCTATACAAAATGAATTCTTAAAAATGCCTTGGATATTTTTACTCAAGTACTCCAAATACTCAAATTTTTAATCTGTTGAATGCCTACATGATATTTTCAACTTGGTGACTAAATTATACAAGTTTTTATAGCCATGTAGCAGCTACAGAACCACAAGTGTTTCAGCAGCACATGCCCTGAAACAATCAGGTCGCTTTCTTTTCATCTCATTGGTATGTAGATGAAATCAGAAGCTTTTAACATTAATCTTGGCATGCAAAGGAAATTTTTCAGTATCTTGGTGGTGACATGAAACTTCTGCTGCAATGAACTAGGCAGGTTCTGCTGATAAAACTGGAGGATTTATTAGTATTCAGATATTAGGGTGGTTCAGATTCAGCATAGTGTTGTGCACAGATTTCTTGATTAGTTTGAAGCCTTCTCTATCCCTCCCAGAAAAATCCATCCCTGAATCCATTCTCTGCTGAACTGTCTGTCTCTGGCACTGCACTGAACCAGACAACCATTGTTTGCTTTTGTTTGCAAAGAATCTGTAACAACAGATCTGACCAGGGAGACACCTCCCAGTGTCTCGGACAAAAACTTTTATTATTGCTTCCCTGATTATTGCATGAAATAGGCATATATGACTCAGTATTTACCTCACTGCATGTGAGATTAACTCCTTGAAAAGGTAACTGGCGAAGAAAGAGGAGTGAAAGATTTTAGGGAGGAACTGCTTAACAACATTAGAAGCATCAGAAGAATATTTAACAAGATAATGAGTTACTGAAATTGTCCACTTTTCCTTTCCTCAGAGCTGACCTGGCGTATTGGTTGATATATTTTGTAGAAAGTGTCACAATAATGTGACATGATAATAGTTAATAAAAATAATATGTTATGGTACAGTATATTCTACAAGACATTTTTCCACAGCAAATGATGATGGATTGTAGTTGTCATAATATTTATTATTTTCTGGAATATTTTTTAAAAACCATTATAGACATAAATTTTCCTCTTGAGATGACTACAAATACGGCATGGAAGAACAATCATAAGCCTTAGAAAAATTGGGTTGCCAGTGGGTGCCTCACAAATAATTTCCAGGTGATTTTAAAAGGAAGTTCAAGTGACTATAAAATTGCTGTTCCCTGCATCAGAAAGAATTTCCTTCTTGAACTGAATCAGTCCCCAGGTTACAACATAAAGCAATAATCCAAATTTTTAGGTACATTTGGCATGGAATTCTGCCCTTGTTTTTTACCCATCCAATCCTCTTAGTTTTAGCCATACATTTATTATCTTCAAACCACTATGAGATTCTTTCTGCATAGCATTTTTGTGTTGGAGATGCACAGCTGCAGCTTCAAGAGCAGGCAGCATCCATGGAAGTTGTCTGATTTCCCCATTCTCAGGTACAATGTTTGGAGCTGCCCTGTAAGTTGTTGGCCAGAGGCAGAAAGACCTGTGCTGGGGAATGTAGTGCTGCAGGAAAATGGGAAAATGCTATCAGAATGAGCCCTTCCAGTGTAAAAATTGACAACACACTGGTATACAATGTCAAAAAAAGGGCCATGGAGACAGTTTTCAGCAAAACGTTCTCATCTCAGGGAACATGGGAGCTGGCTTGCCCTGGATGCCGTCACCAGCTGAATCTGTGCTCCTTTCCCCATCTGTTTGCCATGTTTTCATCTCATACTGTTTTGTTCACACAGGGAGCGTTCTGGTGAAGTAGCAAAGGTCAAGTGATAAATCTCCCTCTTTCCCTCTCCTTCAGCTGCAGATCCTTACATGTTTGCAGGCATTTCCTTTATTATAAACTTCTGCAGAAGGAAATGTTGGGAGAGACAGTCAGTGTATTTGAAGCCTAGCCTGCTGTTTGTGTTATCTCCTAAATCTTTTTAGGGCGCAATGCCTCCTTTGGGTCTCTTCATCAAAGGCGTGTTGTTTCCACTTGGGTAGACACATGAGCAAGGTCTGTTGCAAAGAGGCAGTACTCGAGCTAGCAGGAATTCCTTGGATGGGAGTTAGAACCAAAAAAGGATGTGTACAGGAAAATTGAAAACACTACTAAGCAAGCCTTGGAAGGAAGCTATGTTAACAGCTTTCATTTGGAAAACACTATATATTTTCATTTTGGCCCAGGCATCAAAAGCTCAGAGGAGGGAAACAATGGAAAAGCAGCCAAAATAAATGCTCTCCTGTCTACCAGGAAATGGTGGTGAAGGGTGACTTAAGATGGTCTGTTTAGCTATCATTAAATCTTGTGCATTGGTCTGATTTTGTTTTTATTTTTAGCAAGACAATGAAATACTCATGTCCTGTGTGCCACTGTGCACTTGAGACAGGCAGCTGGGAACTGCATTTGCCATGCTGGCACAAAGCAATGGAACCTCAGTGATCAATAAATCTTGTATTGACCACTAAAGGAAAACATACATTAACTTCGGTGTTTCCTTCCAGCTGAAAATAAACAAATACAAAATGCCTGCCTTGTGCTATAATTTTTAATTCAAAGACTGTTGGAGACATTTGCAGCTAGTCCTATGTAAACACTGGTAGATTCAGGGTGCACTTGGAGGTTATTTCCTGTAATAAATATTGCAAGAACACTGGAATAATTTTCTCTGAAGGCCATTTCTGTCCTTATTTTACTTTCATAAACTTTAATTTTAATATTTTGGGTGGCCTAGAGTGAATGTTTACATTATTGTGTTGTTTGTATTTGTTTAGCTTCTTATTTTGTTCTCTCTTTGATAAGAGGCCACTTTCAGAGAGAGTAGAAATGGTGCAAAAGCATAGGAATACTCTCTCAGAGTACTTGAAGCCATCCACCCCTTTACAATGTGCCTGGATGCATGAACTTAAAACACTTGATAACAAACTGCCATGTGAATGGTTATACTGATTTCACTTGAAATATAATGGCACTTAGAGGAGCTCTTATTGGCAGATGGCTTCAAGTATGAATCAGGAGCTAAGCAGGCATTGTCCAAAGGCAGATACAGGAATGTTGTTGCAAAATCCAGGTACATAGTCCATGTCCTCTGCATTATTGTTCTGTGGGCTTTGTGGGCTGTCTGTGTGTGTGGTTTTTTGGTGGTTTCGTTTGGGCTTTTTTGATTTGGGCTGGGTTTTTTGTCTGTTTGTTTTTTTGAAGACTTTGGATCTGTATGTTCCTATGTGAGTGGATTAACCTGATTAGCTGGGAGATCAAATGTCGGATTCTCATCTTGCTAATGCTTGTATATGTTTGAAGGGACTTACTGGCATTAGAACACAAACTCTTAGAAATAAATCAAGATCTTCCCCTCTATTACAAACTATTGCTTAGACAGCCACATAGGGAGTTTAGAACTGTGGGTAAGAGACCCCTACTTGAAAACTATGAATCCAAAATCCACAAAACAGATAAACTTCACTGGATTTGTTAGTTTGTCTTCTAAATAACCTCTTGGCTTTATAAGCAAAATCTGAGTAATTTGGTTTGTATGATTGTACAGTTTTGACATCACAGGCTTCACAGCTTGGTAATGGTGGGTTGCAGAGTCTGATTCTTTAAGAGTGAAGGGTTTCAGTGATGATTTAGTAGACTGCTGTCTCATTTATTAGTATATTCCCTACAAAAGTATAAATGAAGCTAATTTATACAGCCAGCTTTAATTATTTAAGATCTGGTCTTTGTTTGATCCTCAAGGCCAGAGCTTGACAGCAACTGGACGGTAATAAGAGAGCAGATCCAGATGGAGTCCATGGTTCTCAAGGGGCTGCTCCCAAACACGAAGTATCAGTTTGCCGTCCGAGCAGCAAACTCCTTTGGATCCAGCCCTGCCAGTGCACCGAGTGATGTCATCCGCACATTCAGTGAGTACAACCTCCCTCCAGTTACTAAAGATAAACCAAAATTAAGTTTATCTGTAAATAAAGTGCATCTGGGCTAGCTGTGGAGGCCTGCTGCTGGAAAGAGTTGCTCTCCAGGCACAGTCACCCTCATTCTGACACCTCTCAGTCCTGTCTGAGGAGCTTGCAGCAAGCACCCTGAGAAAGTCAAGCCACGAGAAAAGATTTGAAAAGACCCAGACAGCATCACATTCATGCCATTTCTTTGCTCTGGAGGTCATTGATGGGTATTTTTGGATCGCTACTTTCTGAATTTTGTGCTGGCTTCATGCAGAACTGATAAGTGAATATCATGGGGAGAAATGAGAGAGACAAGTCTATTGTTCATTTTTTCTGTTCTTTGAAGCTGAACCTTATATATTAAATTTATAATTTCAGGTATTCAGAAAGACCAGATCAAACTTGTATGGTTTTCTGAGGAGTAAGACTCTTCAACTATTTAGCACAGTCACGAAAATAATGATATAAGGAAGTAAGCTTATGTTAGATGAACATGCTGACATACCAACTTGTTAACTATTATATTTAGATTTGTATAGCAATATAGACCATGCACACTGCAGTAAGTGTTGGTCCAGTTGCTGCAGGGCTTCCTCAGGATGCAATCCTCTGCCAGTACTGGTGTCTCTGTAAGCTGACTTTGAGGAGCTGCTGCTCCTCATCACACATAGGGGAATTTGTTCCTCAAATTCATAGCTTGTGTGTGAGAATCCCAATCAAGCCAACACAGAGCATATTGGGAATTGCACAAATCACATCTAACAGCAAAAAACCCAATGTCAGAAAGAGAAGCAATGGAGGAAGCACAGCTAAAGCCAGCAAGGTATGGCCGCTAACTGAGCTATATCATTAATGTTCT
The DNA here is from genome assembly GCF_001522545.3 of Parus major. NCBI lineage: Eukaryota > Metazoa > Chordata > Aves > Passeriformes > Paridae > Parus > Parus major. The sequence continues at coordinate 11,783,282 of NC_031799.1, forward strand.
AAACTTTTTATATAAAAATGTATATCAGTACTTTTAAGTGCTTTTTTTTTTTTTTTTTTTCCCCTCACTCTCTCAATTGCAAACCATCTTTAATCAACTAGTGAAAATGAGCAGCAAATATTCAGGTAGGACTGTCAGCTCTGCAAGAAAATTTTGCATCCTGCAAGAACATAAACAACGTGCTTAGTGATCCACCAATTTAACCTGATAAATATTTTTTTTCTAAACAGCCTCTCTGTTGTGGAATCCCTTTTTTCATTGACTCTTTCATGGTAATTTCCATTCATTTTGTCTCTCTGTCATAAATTCAGTCACTTGAACAGTTTGCATTTAGTTTGCTATGGCTGCTGAGCTCATAAGTTTAACTTCTGAAGTAAATGTTTGTGAAAACCTCGTGCAGTGTAATCTGGAGTTCCTCGGCCCATGGATCCCCCAGGGTGAGCTCCTGCTGCTTCAGGCACACGTGTGCTCCTTGGTATCTTGTTTATCTTTAGATGTTAGCAGCTGCATCCTTTGGTCTGAAAAGATAAAGTGTTTTTAGCTCTATTAGAAGGGGTGGAATGGTCTTCATGCTGTGCTTATTACTGCAGTACTCCAGGGAAGGCTCTTTGCCTTGGAAACTGCTCATTCCACAGAGGTCTGCCAAGGTATCTCTAAAACATGGTTTTCTGTCATTAGAGCTTGGAATCAAATTCACATCTGGTGTGTATAAGCATTGATTCCTGGAGCATTCATAAAGGACATAAGCTTGGTTCTCTATGCCTGGGTCAGATCTGAAAATTCAGCATATTATGCATTTTGTACTGCTCCTTGAATGGGCTTAAAAGTCTGTGCTGGCCCACACAAGCCAGCAGGTAGGCAGATGGGTGCTGCAGTGCAGCAGAGGTTGGTTTCCCTGCTCCAAGGGCCTGGCAGTGCTTGGTAGAGACCCTCATGACCAGGCAGAGCTCCTGCAGGCCAGGGCCATGTCATGCCTGTGATGTGCTCCAGCCCTGCTCCAGACCACTTGTACTTGGGGCTATTTTGGCACTCTGGACTCTTTGGCAAATGCAAATGTTTCTCTTTTGCCAGTGTGCTCTTTGGAAATAGGCTTAAAAACTACATATAACCACTATGCATGGAAACCTGCATTACCTTGTGGACACCTGTCATCACAACAACCAGATTTGTGTGGATCAAGGAGTGTTGCTCAAAAGTGTCAGTGATGCATGCCTTTAAAAATAAATTATTTGGGTTTCTGAAGGGAGGAGAGTAGCTGAGATGATAGGCCAGCTGATAGCAGCTCTCACTTGTCTTTACTTGTGATGTCTGTGTAGGAGACTGATGTTAACCAGACACATGAGTATACTGTGCATTAGTAGAAAAGCTAAACTTTTGTTGGGAGAAAATAGTTCTTCATTAAAGCTGTGTGTAGCCGGAACATTTATATTTCCCCAAAACATTAAAAACCTCTGAAGAATGATTTAAACCACAGACAAATTTCAGAAAGAAACAGAAAAAAACCCCAAAAAACAACAAACTACACTGTGCTCAAGGGAATCCAATTAAATCTCACTTCTAATTCACATTATATATCTGAAGGTACCCTCCTGCTTCTAGTAGCCAGAAAGCCCAGTGTTTTGGTCCAGTTAATCACTCACTTCAGTTGCTCAGGTGTTCAGCAAATTTGAAGTCCTCAAAGTTTTGTGGTTTTCAACAGTGACTGCAGGAGGGCATGTGCATTCACAGACACCTGATAGTCCCCTGGGGCTGTCTCAGGTACAGTGATGTATCTCAGGTGGCACCAGTTGCTTGACTGTCTCTAAGTGCCAGCAGATACCTCTTAGTCACCTCGTGCTTTTGAAAAGGTGTCAGACATTTATCATCTCTGAAACTGAAGCACCTTTATTCTTCAGAGTGCACTTCATAAGAATTAAAACCTTCGTTACTCCTGTGGTTCCTCCTCCCACCTAAGCAGTGAAACATGCTACATGACACAGATTTCTGATGCTATTTTCTGCCTGCCTATATATTCTTCAGAAATACCTGAAATATCTCAGAAAGCTGGCAGAAGTTCATACAATGTCTGACTCTTTTGCATTACATTTAGCTCAGTGTTTGCATTTCAAAAATTTGTAGTTTTACATTTGTCTATGCTAAATGTTTTATGGCATGACTTGACATAAGTAGTGCTTTTCTGATGTTTATTTTAATTGATTAACGAATTCCCAACATTACCTCAGAAGCAGAAGACCTTCAGGGTCCACGAAGTCTTGCACAGATTCTCTTGCAGCTCTTGTAGGCAGGCTGAGGCAGAGATGAGTCCATGTTACTCCGGAATGTTTTCTGTTGTGATTTATCTCATTCTCACAGGTAATTCACTCATTTTGTTTTTAAAATGGGGGTGGATTTGCAGTTCTCTTGACTACATTGTCAAGGAAAGCATTGTCTTTGTTTTGCTTCACTAAAGGGAGGCTGACAGTATCACCTAATGTGACAGACCTCCCGAGGTCCTTGAAAATACAACATGTGGCCTTGATTATAAGCAGTTACCCCCTTACCTAGTAAAAAATGCATGCTTCTTTAATTGCTCCATTTTCAGGGAGGAAAGAGAGGGCAAGTTTCCCCAAGGGTTCTCATTTATTTGTGATTTGGTTTCATTAATTTTTTTCTAGAGGGAAATGATGCAATAAATCAATTTTTTGTTGCCTTTCTTAATTACAGTTGCACATGGTGGGTATTTCACCTACATGGTTGCTGGGATTTTGTTGTATAAAATCTTTCAAAATGTCATGGACAATTCACTGGAAAATAAAAAGATTGCACATACTCAGTTTAGAAACAACAAAATAAACTGTCCCAAAGAATAAAACAAAAAAAAATTGTCATCACCTGCATTGCTTAAATACACTTCATCTGCTCAGGAAACAGATGGGGTTTGCACTGTGCCTGCAAGGTCACCAACCTTGGGCTTTGCCAGACCAACAGAGGAAGTGTCCTCTGTTAAAAATACCCTCCTGCTTGTCTCCACAGCAAACGTGACAGAAGTGACTGCTTAAGCAGGGCACATCCCTTCCTCTGGTCCTGGCTGTCACTGCCAGAGTCACACAGAGCAGGGCACTGCCACAGGTGCTTGTGTATTCTGCATGGAGCTTGAATGTGTCAGCTGAGGCACAAAAAAAGAGCAGTCTCTGGGGCCCAAACCTTGATTTAAATGGTGCTGATGCGTCCTGGAGATCATAAATGGAGACGGTTTTTCACAGAACTGTTTCCCACACACCTTGAGAGACTTTACAAAAGCAGTATTGGTAATTCTGGGGACAGTGGCAAAAAGCAAGAGACAGCCCAAGTGACATGCAAGTTCGCACTGTGAGTCACTGAAAAGCACAAAATGACTCTTAAAATGCTCCTGATGTATTTTGGATTAAGAGCTGTGGGAGGTTCTTTTAGTCTGTCAACACTTCCATTCAATCTGTCTGTGTTAGAGAGCCCCCTGTTCTACCTTCTATACTCTCTCATGTCTCTTTATCAGTATAATGATGGCAACCTAATTAGCAAAACAAAAGTTTTTGTGGCTTTATATTTGTTTTGAGAAAGATTTCTTTAGTATAACTTAATCCCTAATTGTTTGGAAATTGGCTATCTAAAGTTCATGTCCTCCACAAGTTCTTCAATTATTTGCAAAAGAAGGATTATAGGACCTGGTAGAAGGTCTTAATCAGACTTCATCTTCTTGTACACTAGAACACTGATTTAATTATAAATAGTTTGCTTATAATCTCTGCAGTCATTGTTTTGGTATTTGCAGAGTACCACTTTGCTTAATTGTCCCTGATTTACCACCCATTACATGATGAGCTCTCCATGAAAGCAGCACAGATGGGCTGATGTGGAGGTTTATCTACAAAAAGTCCTGTTAATTTCTCTGCATCCTGTTTTGTAGTTATATTGCATCACATCACATGTGGCTATCATGTTGTGTCAAGTGAGCAAAAGCCAATTGTTGGGAAGAAAAAGGCAGCTGAGTAGCTGATACATCATCAGTCCTGTGTGTACTCGCCTGTGTAAGTTCAGACACAGTCAGGAGTGAGTGCATCCAGCAGCTGGATTGCTCCCCAAACACATTACATGTTACCAAAACTGCTCACAGATCAGCAGGTAGAGAAATGTAGTATGTGCTGGCTGAAATCCAGATAGCTAGAGTCAAGAAGGGGAAAAATTGGAGAGTTAGAGACCTGTGGATATTAGGACACGTTCTGAAGTCACACTTACTCCGGTGACGCCAAACTTACATAGTGAATGTCTTTGAAGAGGGGCCTCAAAGCAGTCTTTCTGCCAGACACAATAAGCCGTACCTTCTTTGTTCTCTCTAGGCTCTAAATGTTGTACCTGTTCAATAATGTGAAAGGAACCATTGTCCAGTTTGAAATAGAGGGTACATTTCGTCTCCCGAGGTCTACTGTTGGAAAAGCATGGAACATTTTGATCTGCAGGGTGAAAGAGGAACACCTGCTGTTTGGGGAACTGCCAGTGTCTCCTAAGCTAACCCATCTCATTGTATGCTGGTGGTTAATGTATTTTAGTGATAACCACTCAAATCAGGAGAGTTACATTTCTGTGAAGCTGGCATGGTATTAAAATCATATCCATACATGCAATCAAGTCTGTTTATCTGAATATGAATACAAGATCTAACATTTTCCTATATATGGATATATAGATACTTAATTTTCTGCATTGCTTCACTCCTGCCATCCTTATCAAACTCACATCCCACTAAGGCAATAGAACGTTTGACTGAAAAGGGATAAAATTATGACAGCATTTTGACCATAACACATGTTTATTTTGTAGTTTATGACTTCTAAGTTAGAAAATTGAGTTTGTGCAACACAGCTTGTTTGGTTACAGATTAGATTGTTTCCCCTGATACACAGTGAGTTTTCCTTTCTTTACTCCCAAATTATCTTTATGCCTTTCATTACACTTAGGCAAATTACACTTTTGTACATTAAACTAACAAAATTAGCTCTGAAATACTTTAAGACATATAATATAAAGGCAATAAGTAGAAGTATTGGAAATGATACAACTTCTAAAATTTTTAACTAACTTTAGTCAGGGGTTTTGTTCATCTTCACCCTGGGGATGGGAATAAAAGTTTCTTTTTAAGATACTGTTCCCTGGGCAAGGCCTGATGAGTTTAACATCTTAATGGACTGAGAGCTGCCAGAAGATGCACAAGAAATAAACGGCCAATAACAAATATTAATGCTTGATCATCCTCCCTGGTGTATATCTCAAAAAGCTCACTGAAAACACATGGAAATTTAGTTTACCTGTATTTTCAGTGAAACTTTGTGAACAGTGTTCAGTGTGCCCAGGTGGCCAAGAAGGGCAATGGCATCCTGGCCTGGATCAGCAACAGTGTGGCCAGCAGGAGCAGGGCAGGGATTGTCTCCCTGTACTCTGCCCTGGTGAAGCCACACCTCGAGTGCTGTGTTCACTTCTGGGCCCTTCATCTTAGGAAGGATGTTGAGATGCTTGGATGTGTCCAGAGGAGGGCCTGGAACACAAGCCCTATGAAGAATTGCTGAGTGAGCCTGGGTTGTTTAGCCTGGAAAAAAGAAGGCTCGGGGGAGACCTTGTCACTCTCTACAACTCCTTGAAAAGAGGTTTTAGTCAGTGGTGGGTTGGTCTCTTCTCCTAGTGTCCTCACTGACAGAACAAGAGAACATGATCTTAAACTGCACCAGGGGAAATTTAGGCTAAATATTAGGAAGAAATTCTTCACTTAAAGAGTAATTGGGCACTGGAATCATCTGCCCAGAGAGGTGGTGGAGTCACCATCCCTGGATGTGTTTAAAAAAAGACAGGAGTGGCACACTGCCATGGTTTAGTTGATAAGGCTTGATGATCTCAAAGGTCTTTTCCAACCTTGTTAATTCTGTGATGCTGTGATTCAGTGAGCTGAAAATTGCTGCAAATGCTGGAAGCCAAGTTAATGCTGCCCTCTCCAGCAGTGTCAAGGTGTGAGCAGGATGAAGCTGAACATCTAATGCACAGCCACTGGCTGCCAAAAGCTCAGGATGAAGCTGAACATCTAATTCCCAGCCACTGTCTGCCCAAAGCTCATTGAAGTGGATGATGGGTGCTAAGAGCATTTTATGAGAAATGAATGGCCACAGAGGTCCTGGCTGATTCCCTTGGTGAGGAGTGGGAGAGATATGTTATCTGGATCAGTGGTTGCAATGACAAAGGCTTCTCCATGAAGCAGGGTGTCCTGCCTCACAGATGTGTGTCTGCCTTCTGCTCAGCAAGGGCCATTCCCGCTGTCGCCCCCGAGGAACTGGAGAGAGAAAGTGCAAATTCTTTCTCGGTTGCATCGTTGATGCAAACTTGAGTGTCCTGAACTCTGTCATAGTGAAAAAGGGTGAAAAGGGCATTCTGGAGCTGGCTGACTCAGTCCTGTCATCTTGGTCCCAAGAGGACCAGCAGAAGCCACAGGCTGTGAAACCTGTCTAAGAGGGATAACTTTTGCCAGTATGTTGTGAGGAAGCCTCTGAACAAAGCGGGGCAAGTTACCCAGAACCAAGGTTCCTAAGATCCAGTGACTGGGAACTCCTCGAGTGCTGCAGCGTAAGCTCAGGCATAATGCTCTGAAGAAGCTCAGAAGAACAAGGAGGAAGCAGCAGAATACAAAGCCCTTGGCTCAGAGAATGAAGGAAGCCAATGAGAAATGCCAGGAGCAGGTTGTGAACTGGAGCTGGCTTTCTTCATTGAAAGCTTCTATGTCTACGTCTGAATCAAGGCAGAAGCAAAGATATTGTATGTGATATTATAAAGATATTGTACATGGTATTACCAATAAATCCCTTTTGTGGTGAACTTTAAAAAAAATCCCAACACTAAAACCAAAGTAAAATCATCACAACATAGGACAAAAATGAACAATTTAAGCAAAATGTGCTCCTTGATCCTACACCACAATTATAAGAAAAATTCCCGATGGTCATTTTACTCTATAACACTTAATACTTTTCAATACTTATTTTGCCTGTTACTTCTCCCAGTTAGTATCCTTACCTCAAAATCTTCATGACTGTCCTCATTCTTTAGTAGGAAGAATCTGGGCAGATGCAGGCTCCCACCAAAGCCACTTTCTCTCTCTCTCTCCTCTCCACAGCTGGACAGAGTAGAGAAAATTTAACGGAGGATTCACAGGTTGAGTTAAGGAAGGACCTGTAAAGACTACATATCAAATATTGTCATGAGAAAAACAAAATCAACTTAGAGATAAGAACTGAATTTTTACTAACAAAACCAGAGCAGGTTAATGAGAAGTAAAACAGGTCCTTAGAAACACCTTTCCCACCCTATTCCCTCCTTCCCAGCTCGACCCCCTTCCCCAGCAGCACAAGGAGACAGGGAGTGGGGGTTGTGGTGGGTTCATCCCCTGGTGCTTCTCTCCCTGCTGAGGGAGAGGAGTCATTCCCCTGCTGCACTGTAGAGTCCCTCCCACGGGAGACAGTTCTCCATGAACCTCTCCAATGTGAGTCCATCCCATGGGCACCAGCTCCCTGCAAACTGCTGCAATGTCAGTCCATCCTATAGGCACCAGCACCCCTCAAACCGCTGCAGTAGTGGGTCACTCTTCCGTGAGGTGCAGTCCTTCAAGGACAGGCTGCTCCAGCCTGGGAGCAGGGCCCTCTTCCCACAGGTCTCCCACAGGCTCCCAGGCTCCTCTCAAGCACCCACCTGCTCTGGTGTGGGCTCCTCCAGGGGCTGCAGGTGGATCTCTGCATCCCTGTGGACCTCCCTGTGCTGCAGCAACAGGGGCTGCAGCAGCAGGGGCTGCAGCAGCAGGGGCAGCAGCAGCAGGAGCTGCAGCAGCAGGGGCTGCAGCAGCAGGGGCTGCAGGGGAATCTCTGCTCCGGTGCCTGGAGCACTTCCTGCCTCTCTTCCTTCACTGACCCTGTGTCTGCAGGGCTGTTCCTCTCATGTGTTCTCACCCCACTCTGCTCTATCAGGAATTAAAAATGCACCACAAACTTTGTTTTCATTTCTTCATTAATACATTCTCACAGAGACATTACCATTATTTCTAATTAGCCCAGCCTTCACCACTGGCATGTCCATCTCTGAAGCCACCAGGGACTGGCTCTGCCACCACAGTAGAAGCTTCTGGCAGCTTCTCACAGAAGCTACCCCTGTAGTCCCCCCACTAACAAAACCAGGCAATGTAAAACCAATCCAACTGCATATCATATTTGAAATGCACATATTCATGGTTTTAAACACTGAAATTCTTTTGTAGAAATGCATGTCTTACAGAACCACTGTTGCCAAAGAAGGGGATTCTGATGCAGTGATGGGTAGAAGATGCTGTTTGACTAGATGATCATTGTGGGTTCTTTCCAATTGAATAATTTTCTAGCCTGCTCTGCTCTACTGTCCTCTACTCTATTCGACTCTACTCTATCCTACTCTGGTTTAGTCTCCCTAGCTTCCTACCTAGAATAAAATTATTCCAGATGATGCTTAACCTGAATGACTATAAAAGTGAATACTGGGAATAAGAGGTTTTGTTTATGCTTTGATAGTACTTTTGTTTCCAGTATGGTGAAATTCATTCCAGTGGTTGAAGAACTGGGACCAGTTAAAAAATGTGCAGTCTGATTCTCTAACAGTAATCCTTTGCCTGTGCATTCACAGCCAGTAGCAGAAATAATCTGGATGTGGTTTGTCCTGTTAGCCTCATCTTGTTACCAGTCATAGATCAGAGGACTCTGCTTACCTCATTTGGTAGAACTTAGTGCTGAATATTTCTGTTTAATGTACAGATAAAATATATTATTAACAGATGACTGGTATATATGTTAGAGTGGAAAGACTTACACACATTCTGTCTCAGTCCTGCATGCTTTATTGGTTGCAAGTGTGTATGCCTCATTACCTCTACTCATTTGCTTCTAATTTTTCTGTATGCTGATGCAATGTGCAAAGCCCATTGATAAGTAACTGCTGCAGAGCATATGGAGTGTGGCCAGCTAGTCAGCCAGGGCACACATTCATCTCTGGTGCACACACATTAGATTTCATAACTGCCAGCCAGGACTTCTGGGTTGCAATCACAGCAAAGGAAGACAGAGTACAAAAAGATTTAGGTAAGTGCACTCACCTCAGTAGAGAGACTTTGTAAACCAAAGGTTGCTTATGCTGTTTTTAAGTGATGGAAAAATACTGTATTGAAAAGGCAGATATATGAGTCTGTTGTTTTAATGGTTTAAAGATACCTGTTCTCAGCCTTGTTGAAATAACAAGTAACTGTAATGATTTGGTTGTTTTTGCTATATTTCTTCATGAACTGGTGAATTTTAATAGCTAAAAAGCATAAACCATTGTTTAGGCAGAATTTGCTATGTCAAGTGCGGAAAAGCACAGATACTTTTTATGAAGTAGAAGTGAAGATCCCCTTACTATTTAAACTTTCCATTCCCAGCCCAGAGTCCTGCAAAGCACAGTTCAGCACTCTGAGAAGTGGCAGAAGTAGATTATGTACATGAAAAACACATGGTCATAGAATCATGGAATATCCTGAATTTGAAGGCACCAAAAAGGATCATTGAGTCCAACTCCAGGACAGCCCCAATAATCCCACCATGTGCCTGAGAGAATTGTCCAAGTGCTTCTTGAGCTCTGCCAGGCTGGTGCTGTGACCACTTCCCTGGGGTGCCTGTTCCAGTCCCCAAAAACCCTCTGGGTGAAGATGTTTATGCATGTTTCTTGTTTCAAGGTGCTGAATTGTATTTTAAAAAGTAATCTAAGAATACACATAGGACACTAATTTCAGAAGTTTTGCAGTCAGTGGAGGTAGACTAAGTCCTAAATAGAGTGTATCTTACCTGTGCACATCTCTTTTGCTTTTCCAGTAAGGCAGATACAAGATTTGTATTTCCAAAAGGGAAAAGTTTGACTTAAAAACAATTCAGTCATTAAAATGTTGTCCATGCAAAAAAAGTCTGAAACCTTTGTCCTGGAAAAAATTATGAATACAAGTCAGTTTGCAAAGGTAGAACTGAGCTTTGTCTGCTTTATTTGTTTCATTACGTAGCAAGGGACTAAATAAAGGTCTTCACTTTGTTTTAAGTTTTGTGTATCACTTGGACAACATTTGCCATCTCCAGACTGACACTTGCATTTTCTGCACAGGATGAACATTGACATCACTTCAGATTTAAGTGTTGTGAATTGGTGGGGGGGTGGCAAGATCTGAATTGCTGTGTGTGAAAAAAAAAAATCTATATGAACTGAATATGCCATTTATGTCTTTTCAGGCTCTGAGGAGATAGGAAGCGGGAGCTATGGGCATCGGTACATCACAGACACAGTGACTGGTGATGGTGATGGATTTGATATTGATGATTCAGACTACGACATTTATATAGAAGAGGTGAATGTTATAATTTCTCTTTGGCATTTCTGTTTTCTTTATAGTCTGGATATTTTAAAGTGTCTGGTCCTGTGAGGAAGTTTAATATCTGATATTAAATGCTTAGATATAGTGATGTGGTCACTTCTTTTTCTTCATTGAGGATGAGTTCACTGCCTCAGATCTGTATCTTGAAAGGTGTTAATTTCATTTCCCCATAGCATTTTAGTTTTACTGAATTAATGTTTCTTTACTTCCTTTCAGCTCAGACCACTTCCTGCTATTAAAGGAGGCAACAGGAAATTTCTGGTTGAAACTAAGGTCACACCAGAGTCTAGTTCCAGGCTCCTGTCACGGGTCCTTACAACCACTTCTGAACCCACTCCTTCCACTCCTACCAGCACACGACCTTCCACCACAGCGAGGGCGACCACGGCGTGGGCAGTGAGGAGGGGCAGCGTGTCCCCTGCCGCGCGCCTCTTTGACCTGTCCTGCGACGAGGCCGTGTGCTCTGCAGACAGCTTTTGCATCAACGACTACGACCGGGGCGGCTCACGCTGCCACTGCAACCTGGGCAAAGGAGGGGACACGTGTGAGGAAGGTAGGCTTCTGTGTGCCCACTGCTGCTGGCTGCTCTTTGTCTGGGTCAAGGAGCAGCTTAGCAAAGAACCCACCAGTGTGCACCTTGGGAATAGCCAGCTGGGCTTTGTGGATCCCTACCAGCAGTAAATTGCAGTTCAGGCATCGCTCCCTTTGCTTTTTTTTTTTCCTTGGTGAGGTGGGGAAAAGTTATTCCTTTATAAAGCTGAATGCAGAACCTGTGTAAAGATGCACAGGGGAGGTTAATCCTCCTTTCTCCACCTAAGAGTCAGGGGTTGATGGAGCAGGTATGTTGCTAATCACCCGGGTGTGGCAGGATCCGATCATGGTACCCTCAGCTGGAAGCTGAGGACATTCAACCCCTTCTTGTCATTCATCTTTTGGCAGCAGCTGAAGCCCTGAACCACCCCCATTTTCTGTGTGTTCCAGATGATGTTGGTCCCACAGCAGGCATGTGAGAGAACTCCCATTGTAAAAACACCTCCAGAGGAGCTTTCCCCATGTCTGCAGGTCTGCAGTGCCACACTCATGTCAGGCAAACTGGGACAAGGGAGGAACAAAATCTCATCCCCATTTCAAAAAAGCTTGTCCTGAAGGCTGAGTCCACATGTGGAAGTGTGTTTGTCAGGACTTGCCACCCATCCTATTGCCTTTTTCAGGGCAGCTGAGCCATGGCAAGAACTTCCTGAGCTGAAGGAAGTAGTCCTTCTTCTTCTTCCCTTGTTGTCTTCCTGTTCTTTCCCTCTAATGACCTAAACTCTCCCTTTCACAGTGTTAACACTGAGCAGATCACCTGGTGAGCCAGTCTGGCTTTCTCACCAGGCGATAAGTGCATCTCTTTTTTCCCCTTGAAGTAATTTTTTCTTCTGGTTTGGTGACCAAGAGGTCAGGTGAATGCCAGGGCTCATGAAAAGGAGATATCCACTGGTGCTGTTCCCCCAGTTAAGAAGGAGTTAATCTGTCCATCCCTCTGCATGCTGATCTGATCTGCCAAAACCTTGTCATACAGCAGGGCATCAGAGAGCCATGCTTCTTCTACAGGGTCACGTTAGACCTTCATCTTGCACAGTGTCAGGCATCAGGGATGCAGACACTGAGGGTGCTTTATGTTCTTCAAACTGGAGTGCTGGAACAAAGAGAGCTCCTTCTGAAAACAATCTGTTGTGACTCAGTGACATGGAACAGCTGCAGATATGATTTTAGGCCTCCATCAAGTATGAAGAGTTGAGGGTTTATTTGAACTGACAAGGCCATATACAGCTTGTAAAGCAGTCTGTTAACATCAGTCCAAACCCTTCATTTTTCACAGGGGAGTGTTATTCCAGAGTAACCATAATGTGCCAATGCTCCCTTGTAGTGAGTTTGTCTTCCGCAGCCAATATTGTTAAAAAATATGTTAATCTGAATGGAAACAGACTCTTCTTCACATTCAACAGCTGCATGGCACTCTGATCCATTCAGTTCTGCTTGTGATCAGGACATGAGATAATTGTTCTCTGCTGAAGTTAATTCAGGTTTATACCACCAGTCCCCTTCACCTCAACCTGAAATATGTATGCCTTGCAAGCAAAAATGCTGAGAGAACTCTATCCAGATTCAAAAACTGAGTGAGAAAAATGCACTCAGTATTCAAATAGCAAAGAGGAATAGGACTCCTCATCCTTCCTTCCTCATTAGATTTAAATCCACTGTAAATATAAAACTCAGGCCTGAAACTGTGTCTGTCCTCATTGCTTCTTAGGAAGATAAGCTGCAAAGGTAATTTTACAGCTGGCAATGGCTAGCAGTAAGACATGTCTGATTTTCATTTTCTCTCAGGGTCAGGGTCTAACACAAGACAGCAAAGGGTGAGGGTTGATAATTGACAAGAAGAATAAAAAGAGCTACTGTTGCAGCCAGGGATGGAAAGATGCCTGCAGGGACTCTCTTCTCCCCAACACTCCTTTTAGCTTCTGCCCTGAGCTGACTTACAAGAAGTGCTGGAAGCTGCTGGGCTGTTATGAGACATCCAGTGATTCTCCAGATGCTGGATACAGCAGCTACAGAGCAGCAGTGACTAATGCTGCTTAAAGTCTGGCCACATTTCCCACGTGTGTTTTTGTAGTCCTGCAGAACAGAAAATGACTTTGTCCTCTTGTTCTTAAATTAATTCTTAAAAGAAAATAAATATAATGTTGATGGGTTCTCTCTTCTATAACAAGGATGAGAACCTGGAGAAATTTCCTCTGAACTCTCTGATTAAAGTGTTGAGCATTATTTGGCCCTCAGTATACTGCTTTTTTCCAAGTTCACCAGTGAATAAAGGAATTAGCTGTATAAAGTGGTGGAAGGACAAGGGAATAGGTTAACTGATTGCTGACTGATTGCTGACTAATGGTTGTCTCTAGAGGAACTCTGCCTTTCATTGGCACCTGATGTTATCAAGTACTAAATGTATATATTGATTTTTATACAGAAGGAAACTGCTACGTAACATGCTTCCCTCTTTGCTTTTCAGACATTAGTATCCAGTATCCTCAGTTCTCTGGCCACTCATACATCACCTTTGAACCGCTGAAAAAGTCCTATCAGACATTTCAAATTACCCTTGAATTCAAGGTGAGTTTAAGCAATTCTCACACTTGGAGTTTTAAATTTTATTTACTTACTCTGATGCGGTGAACAATAGAACAGTAACTTAGCTTCTCTTAGCTTCAGTGTAATTGTGGTGAACCTCTGCATAAACCTTCATCTGCAAAGGTCTGGCTTAACTCTCAGTGAATGTAAATGAAGTCTGTAGGCAGCTGAAGGGTTTTCATCCATTGTTGGTATGCACTGCATGAGAGAATCCCTGGGACTAGTAATTGTGGACTAGCAGCGATGTACATTGGCAAGGTTATAGTCACATGGAGGAGCTACAGGCTGAAGAACACACAGAATTTTTGTGAATTAGGATTTGAAAGTGGTATGCAGTATTTTTGTGGACAAAGGATTATAATCCTGTCATACAGAGCAAAACACTGCCCTATATGTAGTATTCCATCCCCTCCCTGCAGGATTTAAGGATGGACATTATTTCCTCCCTGCTGAAGTCTGGAACATGGGCTACTAATGCATTCAGGATACCATGGTAGTTAAAATGCAGGTCTAAAGTGGGGATACATCCCATGCATGGCTTGTGTTGGTGATGTCTGTTCATTATGGACAGAACATATAGGGCTGCCTCTAGGGAGGGTGGCCAAGCTCTTGGATGCATCCCACCCCCACATAAAGCAGACTGACCTGCCTCACAGTCTGGGAAGGAGACTGCTACTAAAGCAGCAATCAGTTGCCTCAGTGGGGATCTTACATTCCTCTTGCAATTTGTCATTTTGAAAAACAGGATGGCTGCAAAATGCCACTGTGTCAGCTGCTACAAGCATATGGAGAAATGCTGCCAGCACAGGTTGTTTGGCTTGAGGAGTGTCAGTCTCATGGAACGTGTGAAGTAGGGCGTATGTATTCATGCACAGTGAATCTGTTGTGTCTACACTTACCGGGTTTGCTAGGACATTCTTGCTAGACTCTTTACTCAGGAATCTTGTATGGGATACATCTGACAGTCTTTAATACTTCCAGGCTTTTTTTCAGGTCTGGTAGTGTCATACTTTTAGAGATAGTCTTCAATTGTTTAACCATTAAGGCAGTGATTTGCTAGGTTTTTCAAATGCAGGATTCAAAACTGATCAAACAATTTCTGATTCTGCAAGTTAAAAACTCATTCTGAAAAATGATTACTCTTTTCTGGAGAAAAGCCCCCCACTGCTGCTTGCTTTTATCTGTAATTGTAAGGCTTTGATTTTTCGTGTTGACGCAATGATTGCAGGCTGAATCTGAAGATGGTTTGCTGCTGTACTGTGGAGAAAATGAACATGGCCGTGGTGATTTTATGTCACTGGCAATTATCCGACGTAGCCTCCAGTTCAGGTAAAACCTCCATCCTAAATCTGATGTAAAGAGAAGGGGCAATTTCTGCCTCCTGGGACTGCTGTAAGTGATGAATATCTCCAGTGTCTTTGACTTCTGCCCCATACAGTGCACCAAATGGACAGTATAATTTCGTTCAAGAGTTCTTCAGTAGTTTTCTCTCTCTTCCTTCTTTAGTGTGTGAACATGTGCCCTGTTGAGCTCTTTTATTCAGGCCTCAGTGTAAAGGCAAAATGATCAGTTTTCTTTAAGGCATTTGTCTGGGGCTCTTAGCTATATTACCAGAAATGCCAGTGAGCCACTCTATTTGCTGAGCTGTTGGTATATTGATGGCATATTGAGTCAGTGTTTTTATTTCACAGAAAAGGACTTGCAGATAATGTAGCAAAACAAAGGATGTAATGCCAGCAAGGGGACAGGAACTTCATCTTATATGCCTTGTTTAGATGATTCCTTGTTTAGATTTTTTTAAAATGGAGAGTGTTTCTTGCAGTCAGATAGATATGAAGCAAGTGAAAGAGTATTTCCAGGATCTCCTTACTTAGGAGGGGGAGTCCTTTGAAAGTGGGGAATAACAAAATGGATAATGTGTCTTAGTTGTGTTTCTTCACCTGCACTGCATTATAGTCAGGGAAAATGGTACATTTGTGCACATTCAGCTCCTGAAGGCCTTCCTGTCAATCAGTGCTGAGTTTCAAATAGACTAGCAGAGTTATTAATGTAGCACTGCCTTTCACCAGGGAGCTAGCCAAATTCCCAGGAGAAATTACTGTGATAGCAGGAACTCAGATTGTAATACCCTCCACCTTGAAGCAGTTTCAGCTATTGGCAAGCTTAGCAGTGCACTCGATATGGACAGAGAAGGCAAAATCTTCTCCACATTAAAAAGACTGATAGTGAAGTTTGAAACTTGGAACAGATCTGATGTAGACTTGTCTGATTTTCCTGTGCTAATATGCAGTGTGTAACAGAAAGATTCCTGAGTGCAAAAAGAGTATTTGGAATCTAAAATCTACTTTTAGTTATTTGATTAATATAAGATTATCACCTTTCCCTCTCTGTCACATGCTCCCAGGTACAACTGTGGCACTGGAGTTGGAATCATAACGAGTGAAAACAAAATCAAGCTGGGAAACTGGCACAGTGTCACATTGTTCAGAGATGGGGTGAATGGCTGGCTCAGGATGGACAACAATGCTCCAGTGACAGGAAAATCTCAGGTTGGTAATCCTGCCCCTGTGGCTTGATCTTGGGGTCCCTCAAAATTATAATGAAGTTTCTTTTCTTGCCATCAGAAACATGATCAGATTAAAAAGGTGTAGTTTCACTTATTGGTGTTAGAACATTTAGTGAACTAGGATCAGAGTACAAGTTACTCTTCCAAATATGTCATCTAGAAATCACAGAGATAAATATCTCAGGGCTGAATCCCCTCACAGTTTCCCTGTTGTGCTCTATATATGCTCTCAAATACAGGCTGTTAGAAGTTTACTAGATTGTACAGCTGCGGTCCCTGATTGCTTTTTTTTTTCAAGCCTCAGAGAGCTGCACTGCTTCCTCAGACATAAAAAATAGATGCATAGTGTATATAAGTATATATTTATGTATAATATGCATATACTCACAGAAAATTTGTGCACAGAGGTGTAATTAAATGCATATTCTGGAAAAGATTTAAGCATAGTAATGGAGATAGACATTCTACCCTTTACTTATGTTAACACCAGCAAGTTCATACAAAGCTGACAAGATAAAATATAATACAGGAAGATTCTTTGACTTGCTCATCTGTTGCTGGGCCAGAAAACAAAATTAAGGCACTAGAAGAAAAAGCAATTTCAAATTGTTTCAGATGTCTTTCCTTTGATAGCCATCCCTAGCCCTGAAAGAAAGCAGCTTCAGATGTCTTATTACCTCCCACTTTCATGTGCAGGCACTGAGGAGAAAAAAATTGCAGTACATTGAGTTCTCATCAGCTGGAAATGACAGAGGAAAGAATTTCAGCGTGGCATGTGCTGCTGTTACCAATGCTATGAGGCCATGCATAGGGCAGATGTGAATCAGGAGAGATATGGACAGTTTCTACAGTGTACTGTGCAAGTGAACACCTGCAGACTCTGTAACTGCAGCTTATTTAGCCTGGCAAAATACAGGCTGTGGTGACAGAATTTATTGTTATAAACACTGTGAGGGCAGGGCAGGGGAGAAAAATCCTAAAAGATTTTAGGCTAGAGGTCAGTGCTGTCAAAAGCACAGGTTGGTAAAAACTGGCCCTGCATAACTGAGAATTTTAAATGCTTTCTTCCAAAGGTCCATGGGGTTTTGAAAGAACTGTGGAGTAAGAAGCAAAAATCATATTTTGATCAATTTGTGGAAGGAATTTTGACTCAGTTGACCACAGTAGCCTGGAGTTTGGGTCAGTGGTCCAAAATGGTTCTATTGGTTTTTGATGTTTTTCGTTCTTTCCTGTGCACTGTAGCAGTTTTAGTAAACTTGTATATGTAGGTTTCTGTAAATTTGTTAAAGAGATGGGCAGTACATCTAGCAATGGCAAAGTAAGCAGAACCCTGCTGAAATCATTATTTTACTGGCCTTTGCCTTTTCTCTCTTTTTTTTTTTTTTTTACCTTCTTTTTCTAATTTGATTATTATTCAATACTGAACACTTGTTGGGTTCTGTCTGAAAGACAACACTTCATTGGTCTGTCCCTCAGGGCTTAGGGTTTAGAAGACAAACATTTTTTGGCAAAAGAAAAGGAAGAAATTGCAGCAAAAGACAGACCACGCCCTCTCCTCAAAACAGTGATTTTTAGCCTTTTTTATTGTGTTTTTAGTTCATGTTATCGTGATGGGATGCAGATGAAAAAGGTTGATTTCAAATGGTGGACTGATTTGGGGAATGACTAACAGGAAAGAATTACCAATGAACAACCTACATATTCTCTGACACAGTTCTTCACAGAGGAAAAAAAATTGATTGTAAACCACTGTGGCTTAATGAGTTCTCCTGGGTTATATCTGTTACACAGCATGCTGTGCTCTGCTCCCCTTTCAGGGCCAATACAGCAAAATCACGTTCCAGACTCCCTTCTACGTTGGCGGTGCTCCCAGCGTGTACTGGCTGGTCAGGGCCAGCGGCACCAACCGCGGCTTCCAGGGCTGTGTCCAGTCACTCAGCATCAATGGCAAGATAATCGATATGAGGCCCTGGCCATTAGGGAAAGCTCTCAGTGGTGCTGACGTTGGTGAGTGTGATGGTGTGGGGTCTTTTATCAGTGACCTGGGGTTACCTTTAATCCTATTGGAACAAATTGAGCGACGGTCCTGCTTTGAGAGATGGAAGATGCAGTCTCTGTTTCTGTCCTGGTTTTCCTCGGTTCCTTTGCTCATTGCTGTTGCTGGGTCTGTAGCAGGACAGTTCCTCACACTGTGCAAGCAAGCCCTTTGTGGACACACTTCCTGTGCACAATAAATAGCAAACCCATTTTCGTGAGTGAACAGTAAGATCTGTGTTGCAGATATCATTACAACTGCACCAGTGTTTCTGCCAGCATCTCTCAGGGCACCTCTTCATGCCCCTGACTGACACAGTCATGTCATCAGAAATCAATGGTATGTATGCTGAGCTTGCACTTGAAAAAATACGGGCCCAACAAAATGTGTTTTGCCTAGAGACATCGCTGCACTTGTTCAAAGTAATAGATGGATCTCTCAGACCCACAGCAGTCCTGTGGATATTACAGAGGACTTTCTGTGTTACACCCAATCACTGCTGAAGCATATAGGCTTTCCTGTATACCATTCTTTGTTTTGCTTTCCAGAGTCATGGTATGATTTAAAAATAGCTTGGAATAAACACTTCCAGCAGCTTTATGAAGTGTTATAATAACATTATTTTCCCTTCACAGAGTAAAAGATGGAGAACTAGGAAAGCTAATTAACTAGTCTTGTCTTATTTATTAATGTATTTCATCCATTTAATGGGCACTTGAAAAAAGGCAAGGCAACAAAATACTTGCTTTAATGATCTCCCAGTCTAAACAGTATAAGAGTAAACGCAAGACAGAAGGCAAGAGGTAACAGTGAGAAATAGATTCCATGCCACCAAACTCTCCCAGCCATGCTTCAGCCACAAAGCCATCTTTCTTCTCTTCTGTATCTGTGCAATTGACCTCCCAAGAAAGAAATGATTTATGAGAAACTTCTTAACAATTGCTCTGTATTCTCTAGATAACATGGCCAAACTTCTGTGCAGTATAGGGGTAGAACAGACTGGCTCAAGAAACAGTTGCTGCAAAGAGTATGATTTTGGAAGCAGAGTGTAATTTCATGATAGAGTGAGAATCTATGGAATTTAGACAGATGAAAGCCCTGCTGAACTTCTCTAGCCCTAATCTCTATTGCCTTTTGGGATGCAGCTTGCTTCATTCCCATCCATGAATGCTCCACATACTACTGCATTAACAATCAACATCAATGAAAATAAATGCTATGCTCTGCCATGTGTGACTCGAAACTGACTGATAAAGCCTTACTGTCCTTGTGTGACTGCACACATTTATATGAAACTGTACCAGAAGAGACTTGCAAACAATAGGTCATGTAAGTACAACTTAAAATAAAAAAAATGCAAGTAAACTCTGCTAGGGTTTAGGAGTTACTTTTGCCAGTCAGTCACTTGGAGTTTCTTTTCTGTTGGCACACTATATGAATCAGGAGTGCTGTGCTACATGGCTCACAGAGGGTGGGGACGGTCCATCCGTCTCTGTGCTCTCTCTTCTGGCTACAGCAGAGGTGCCACTGATCCTCAGCTGAGGGATCAACAGAGGAGGCACCACATGTGGACTGGAGTGGGCATGGCAGGATCTGGGACTCCTGCTGCAGCTTCTCTCCTTCTTCATCTGCCATTGCAGCCAAGCACATGCAGCCACCACACTTGCAGTTTGCCTCTTCAGCACAGTCACCTATGCTGGCCCAAAGGCTGTGAAAAGTCACTGGGACATTGGGAGAGCAGCCTGTCCTTAAATACCAAGACTGCTCTAGTTCAATCTGTTTCTCAAACCAGGGGGTCCCATGACTGTCCTACTGCTGTGGTCTTCCTTGTTCTTTTTTCTTTCTCAAAAGCTTTGTTTAACTCTCATCTGTATGAACAAACTGCCAACATTGATTAACACTGGAGCAGATGCAGCAAAGATGAGCATTATCTTGGTTTTCTGTTTGTATCTTCACACTTGATGCATAGAGAGTCTTGTTTGCACACGTCTTGACTCTGTTTCCTTGCCTGTAAAATATAGCTAGTGCTATTCTGTCAGTGTCACAATAATTGGTGAGTATATGAGTGATCTGAGGGACAAGGTAGCTGTCCTGCCTTGGTTCACCTGTGGCCATTACAGTGCAGATCAGAAAGTAGATCAGTGAGCACTGCCAGCACCCTTGATCCCATGTCTGGGCTTGGCAGATGTAACTATCCCCTTCCATGGAGAAGGTGCATTTTTTCCCTTCCAGGGGACTGGTATGTTTTATCTGTGCTCCTCAGGTTAGCCCTGGAATTCTGTGTCATGGCTGCTGTACTCAGACCTTCCCTCCATGCAATGAATATTGGTCCTGGCAGGAGATTTGTAGATGTGCAGTGTGGGACAAGTCTGGTCTATCAGGGAGTTGTACCAGGTGACCTGTGAGTTGTTACTGCTTCTGCCCTGATTTAGTTAGAAAAGATTGATTTCTAGTGTGGAGAGCAGAGTGATTGGGATGGACCAGCACACCAGCTATTTATATCTGCATATTTGTTTGTGGTTTTCTTTCTGGCTTTGGGATGGGAATTCTAACTGTACAAACACCAGTGCCTCACTGAAGATGTGTAGAGACCTGCTCTTGAAACTGTCCTTACAATCAGAGTACTGTATTTAAACAAAAAATACAGCAATAGTTTTTCAAGACTTCTCTTAATCACCTCAACTTGCAAAACTGCTCCTCACTGTTTATTGTCAGATCTGCCTCATGAAACCTTTGTAATCTCAGAGGTGATAATTCCATGTCCCTCAAAATAAATGTGTAGTTCTTAGTTTGCTATAAAACACTAAGCCCCACCAAATGCTGTGCTTACCATTGAACACCACAAAAGTCTTTCTTGGTCTTTCTTACTTTATACAATCAGTTTGTTACTATTGACAAAGAGAGAGTTATTTGATCAGAAACTAAATGAGAAAATAAATTTGACAAGAACTTCAATTAGATGTACATTTGATGGTTGCATAGTCTGACTTCACAGATGTCAGTTTTAAGAAGCAAATGAGAATTTATTTTTTCTACAACAGGTTCAGCTAAAATCCAGCAATAAGAAATAACCTCCTTGTTGCTTAATTTGATGTGCCAGCACAGTAGAGATGCTTCTTAAAAAGCCCATATGTTGATGATATGGATCCCTTTTAGTGTGGACAAGAGGGTTATAATTTTGTCTAACAAGATTAGTTGATGATGATTAACACCTCCCATGCTCAGCATGGCATGAATTTATGGTGAGCAAAGAAGCACTTAAGATAATTGAAATTAAACATGGCATGGTGCTTGTAAACAATTTAGAGAAATTTTTATCTTATGAGAAAACAGGAATAGCAGACAAGAAATACTCCAGGGAATGACTGAAAGTTACATCTATAATGTTTTGCTTTTAAGATTTTTGCTACTTTTTGCTATTTATAAGGTGTCTTGCTGGTCAGATATTAAAAAATATATATGAATAATCAAGTTCCCTTGTCTAAATTGCACACCATTTGATAAATGGCGAAAAAATCTAGGCAGAAGAGCAAATTGTGTTGGTTAGTAGCAGTGATCAATACCCAAATAAATCTTTGACACACTTCTCCAATAAATTGACTCTCGTGTTTAGGTGAGTGTAGCAGTGGCATCTGTGATGAGGCAGCCTGCATCAACAGTGGCACCTGTACTGCAAGCAAAGCAGATTCTTACATTTGCCTTTGTCCTCTTGGATTTAAAGGTCATCATTGCGAGGAAGGTAAGTGTTTGCTGGGATGCCTCTATTTCTTTGTGTGTGTTATTTAGTGTACAATGTATTTTCCACTTAGAGACACCCAAGGAGGTTTCATACAGTTACACTGGCAGAGGACAGTACTTGTCACTTCATCTTTTTGAAGTCACATACTGAAACCCTTCCCTTACTGCTTTGGAGCTACATCCACCTCCTATGTAATCTGTGATTTTCAGACCTCTTTCCTTGTTTAAACTAGCTGTACCTAAGCACCTTGAAATTCCTGTTCAGAAGTTTAAAAAGGTACCACTCCATGACTGCATGTTAATTATAAAAAAAAATACCCACCTTTCTCCTGAAACCAGTGTCAGTTATATATTTTGAAATGTAAAGGACATAATGTCAGTTTCCTGCTAATATCAGAGATACAAGTACTAAAATACATGTGGCATTATTTTCTATGCTGTAGAATTTTCATACCACCACACACTGTGTGTATGTTTACTACTTTAAAAGGCACTATTATGAATCACTAAAGAAAAGGCACACAATGCTTTACAGTACAAATACATCCATGGAAAAGGAAGGGAATAAGTAGTATTGGGTGGGATTAAAAAATATTTTTAATTTTGATTAAAAAAAAGCAAACAGGCTGTTTTGCTAATTATTAGCTTAAATACTTAACACAAAGAACAGTTGGTAAGGGTCAATCCTTTATGTCTGAGCCTCAAGTGACCTGCTTGTGATTTCTGGATTTCCAGCACTCACCTTGACCATACCTCAGTTCAACGAATCCTTAAGATCATTTGCTAGCACACCCTGGCCCTTGGAACCACAGAACTACCTTTCCTTCATGGAGTTTGAGCTGACATTTCGTCCAGATTTAGAGACTGGTGTCCTTTTGTACAGCTATGACACAGACAGCAAGGACTTCCTCTCCATTACCATGGTGGCTGGCTATGTGGAGTTCAGGTTCGACTGTGGCTCAGGAACCGCTGTTATCAGGTAAATGGTGTTGCTTGTGTTTCCTTCCCAACAGTGCCACGGTGCTGATCCAGGAGGAGAGCACTGGAAAGAGTCACAGCCTATGATGAGGTGTGAGAGCCCCTTGGTCCCTAGTGCCTGTGCTAGGGAAACACAGAAGCACCAAAACTGGGGTCAAGGGGACAGGATTTTCTTTCTACA
The DNA here is from genome assembly GCF_001522545.3 of Parus major. Taxonomy (NCBI): domain Eukaryota; kingdom Metazoa; phylum Chordata; class Aves; order Passeriformes; family Paridae; genus Parus; species Parus major. The sequence goes on from NC_031799.1 coordinate 11,806,407, forward strand.
TCAGTTTACGTTTCAGAGCTTTGTGCTTTGTCTTACTGCAGATATTAATGTCTGTGTATGGTATTACAGTAATTCCCTTCTTGCCCCTATGACACTGCACCATAGCCAGTTGGGGGTCTATAAGTATTTTATGCATATACTTTCTAGCCACAGGGTTTCACAATATTAGCACTAATGTGAGCAACCTACATTTTTTTGGTTTCCAGTTCCAAGCAGGAGTGCCAGGCTGGAGGTAGCACAAGAAGATACACCTCCAGGTTCCTCCACTTCCTCATAGTGATGTTTTTTGAGGGACCTGAGCCTAGTATGCAATTTGTACAATGTCAAAAACATAAATATTTTGTTTAACCTAGTCACCGAGATTCCCAGAAGGACCTTCTGTGAGTGACTCATTGCATCCTAAAATTAATGTCTAGGAGGATAGATGCAGTAAAATGCCTCACAAACACCTCTCTCTCCCTGTGTTGCTGAATGCTCACTGGGCAGCTGTTCCTAGGCTTTCTGAAAAGGCACTGGGCTGAACAGAGGCACTCTGTATCTTGGATATGGCCCAGGAAGCTGCCAGTTTGACCAGGCTGACCTGATACTTAGAAATTATCTATATAAAGCTTATGGAAAATGTGTACACTGTGCAAGTCTTGCATACCAATGATTCCTGTGGATGAGCATCAGGAATTTTGACTATACTGTGATTAGGGGAAATGGATTTTACACTGAATGAGGACTGAAGCAAAAAAACTCATTCAGTTTTGTAGACAAAATGGGATATGAAATTTCAAGGGAGCAAATGCAAAATAATGCACAAGCCTAACAATGCACAGCTGTGGAAAAACAGTTAATGTTGTCAGACAGAGAAACATCCTGGAGTCGTCATGGATAGTTCTGTGGAAGCAACAGCAAACTGTTTAGAGACAAATACAGAAACCTAAGTACAATGCAGAGAATTATTAGGAATGGAAGAACAAAGAATGTCTCTGCTGAAGCCCACAATACACCCTGTCTTGAAAACTGGCTGCTATTCTGGTCACATTATTTCAAAAGAAATTAGCAAAATTAAAAAGGGAGAGTAGTTTTGACATCCAGGAGAGAAAATGAAACATCTTCCACAAAGCTTTTCCACAGCAGGACCTTTCAAAAGAAAGAGTTTGGTGGAAGTATCATAGAGGTTTTTAAATAATGAGTGGCATGGAGATTAATGAGTATTCTGTATTTTTTCAGTATGGAAAGAAAATAAAGAACCAAAGAAAATAAGACTTTTTTCTTTGGGTTTGGGTTGGATTTTTTTTTTTTTCAGAGGAGTACATAAATAAGTTGTGGAAACTAACTGTCACAGCAAGTTACAGATGCTGGAACTATAAATAGGTTTTAAAAAATGGACAAATTTGAAGAAAGATCCATTGAGGGAGATCAAACACAATTGTACGGATGCAGCCTCTGACTCAGGAAATTGCTAAATGACAAGTTGCCAGAAGCTGGGAGGATATATCAAAGGAAGAACCACTTCATACTTGCCCTATTCTATTCTCTTGCTGAAAAGTGACAGAAATAGCTAATTTTGGAGACCTTTTCTCCAACTCAGAATAGCCCTTCTTACAACAGCCTTCAATCTTTACTGATTGCAGCCTTCTAATTCCTGTTACTGGCAACCATAAAATATTAAAGTAGAATTATTTTTTTTTTTCTTCCAAGAATGTTGTGCCACTTGAAAACACCTTGTACTAAAGTTTAACTGATATGTAGGGCTGTGAGAGCCACAAGCATATGCCTGGGAGTAGAAACTGCCCCTTTCTGTTGGAAAGCAGAAGAGCAAGCTGGATGCCAGCTACTGCCTGAGCTACCTGCACTGGAGGAAAAGAGCGTGGTGAGATAGCTGGGTGATGGGCAAACCCAGGAGAACATCAGGCTTCATTGAAAGTTGTCAGGCTGTCCTGTTAGCTCCTTTTTCTAGATAAAATGTGCAACTTGCTCCCTGTCATCAGCTCTGTCGGTGATTAAATAAGAAAAATAGATTCCCTGCTTTTCATGCCTGCCTGGTCAATGTCCACTTTAAATAGTCTGTCTTAATCATACTACTTCATGCCTACCCTTTAACAGGGGTATAGGTCTGATCATCCTGATTCCTCTGCCACAGGAGCACCAGGCTGTTAGATAAAATATAATCAAAACACTGCCATAACTTTATAATTAGGATGAGACAGGCTTATTTGAGTATGTCAGCAGCAGCAGTAGGAGAGCTGATGCTGGTGAAGGTTGTGATTTCCTGATGCATCCGAGGATGGAAGCAGCACACTGTGCTCTGGGGGCTCCACAGGGAGAAGGGATGCTGAGTGGGTGGCCAGATGCAGAACCTGAGCCCTGAAATGTCTCAGAGGAGAACTCCTTGGGATTTCCCTTGGCCAAGTTTTCACAGGATCAAGATCTTCATGATCTGTGATCTTTTTTAAACTTTGGTTTACATGGGGAAAAGTAACCCCACAGCACATGAAGAGGCAGGAGTGTTCAAGCACCAGAAGAAAGCCCATGATTTGAAGAAAGAGCTTGCAGCTCTGAAGGGATGACTCTGCAAGTCTTAATAATCCCTGATTGTAATTAAATCTAGCAAAGCAGAGGGGGTTAGCACGATGATGACCCAAGCAGCAGAGAGATAATGTTTGTATTGCCACTTACTATGTAGCCAAACCTATCTGGTTCCTTTATATGTATACATTGACTTCTTCAAGGTGATTAGATTTCCTTAGCTGTTGATTCACCCAAGATAGTTAAACCTTAAATGGTGCTACAGAAGAGGAGGACTAGTCACTGCCATTGCTTGATGATATTTTTAATGGAGGTTTTCTGGACCAAGTGTCATTCAGAAGTGTCAAGTTTTACTGCCAACATCATAAAAATAGATAAAAATGAGCTTTAAGAAAATTTGAAGGATTAAAAAAACCACAACAAAAAGGTTGCAAAACTGATGTTGACTCTTCAGGGAAAAAAAAAGAAAATATTATTTTCATAATTTCAAAATTATATGCATTTTTTAATCAGCATTTGAGTCACTTTTGTCTCACTATTTAAAATTAATTTTTTTTCCTTTTTTTTTTTTTTTTCTTTTCAAAATGTGGGGGGTTTTATTTTTAAATTTAAGTATGCTGAAAATACAAAACATTATTTCATCCCTTGAAGTGTGTATTTTTTTCACTGAAGCTAGGAAGTCTGAGAGGTCCTAGATAACACAGTTCTGATTTTTCCAGCTTGGCTTGTAAATCAAGCACCAGTTTCCAGTCCTCCTGGAGGAAAAGCTGCAACATCTCATTTAGACATAAAATGCTTTAACCAGTGTAGTAAGATGACATTGAAAACAAGATACAAAGATCTACAGAACTTGAGAAGGGGAATGTGGTTTTGCCCTTCATACAGGCTGCTATTCATATTAGTGCTGTGCAAGTAAAGATTGTAAGAGCTGTTTAAAAATGCTTCCTTTGAGACTGGTGAATACTTTGCACCACTGGGGATTATTGTTCCTAGCCAAGATCTCATCACATCATTAGGATCATTTTTTAATTACTTCCCTTTTATGTACAGCATCCGGGCTGCACGTGTGTGTCTGTAGATGTCAATGTAACAGGATGCATAAATAGAGCTGATAAGACAGCACAAAGTAGTTCTGTTTTAAAAGAGGATGAAGAATGTGGGGCTAGATCAACCATTAAGTGGGAAGCTTTTAGTGAAATTAGGATGTACAGCTGAGACAAAAGTTCATTTTTACATGTTATAAGTGACTGAGCAAAGAAACTAGACAGAGGTAGCTAAAGTGTGTACTGGGGATAGTGTTTCATTTATAAATAAAACTAGAGTGCTTGTTATTTGCTCTAGAAATATGGTCATTCCTGATGGGACACAGAGGATTGTTACTTCCTTATAAGGGAAGAATCACAGTGTCTGATATTTATTTTTATTTAGAAAATCATCCCAGAGGACCTGACTTTTTAACATTACAGAGTATCAGAAAAGCACAGTGTGACATGCTTGAAAGTTTTCTTGCCCTTACACAGGAGTGAAGAACCTGTCAGTCTGGGTCAGTGGCATGAATTGCGAGTGTCTCGCACTGCAAAGAATGGTATCCTACAAGTGGACAAGCAGAAACCAGTGGAAGGGATGGCAGAGGTGAGCTTATCACAGACTTGTCTTGAATGCAGCTGTTGGACTGTAAAGGGATTGCATGGTAGACTGCACACCCTGCTCTCGAAGCTCTTACTAGCTTAAAACAGTATATTCATTAGGGCAACATCTTCTTAAGCCCTGAGCTGGGAATTTGTGTAAGATCTTCCCCCTGAGGACAAGGATACCTGTAAAGGCAGGGATCCCACTGGAATCCGACTGTACCTGCTCTTGACATGTAACTGGACTCAGATTTTTGTGTCTGGCTCATATATCTTCCGAGGTTCTTTTCCTGGTGCTTGTTGTGCCATAGTCTAGTTGTGGTGTTAGGACATGGGTTGGACTTGATGATCTTGAAGGTCTCTTCCAACCTAGCAATTCTGTTGAATTCTGTTGAATTCTGTTGGATTCTGTTGAATTTAAGTTTGTTGAGCAATGTGTGCACTATGAGAGCTGTAATTTAGAGAAGTATCATGCTGAAAAGTATGTGCCCAGTCTTTTTTTACCTCTTTCTGAATTTTATCCTGGAAATGTAGGTCTGAAGAGAATTGTTTCTTTGTCTTCTTCTTGCAAAAGTGATTTGCAGGCCAGAGAGTAAGGGCTGGAGTAATCAGACAGTTGATGACTTGCTTTTTGTTCTTCACTCACCAAGTGATCATAGTGAGTCAAATTTACAATAAAGTGAAATTGTACTTGTACCAAGCAGGATATTCACTCTAAGAACTCAAATGCATGCACAAAGGTACATTTTCTGTCTTAAAAAAAGCCATGTCTAGACTTGCTTAGAAAATGTCTTTTACCCAGTGGAGAGTGCAGTCAGAAAACCAGACTCCAGATCCCATAGCAGAAAAATCCCATATCAGGCCTTTCAGCAAACTGGGAAACTTTTATCAAAGCTTTGACTTTTCTTCAAAAATTTAAATAAATTGAAATTCCAGTTGTCTGTCAGGAAACAAATTGAGTGACAAATATTTGGCTGAAGCACTCAAGACTTCATTAGATAGATGGGTTAAGGTGAACACTCCCAATTTTTTTTTCTTAAGTGCTGCAGTGCGGTGCTCCAGGAGGAGGGTGGCTGGGAGCTGCCAACCATGAAAGCACAGAAGCTTCTGCAGGGCTGGAAATACACAGTTATTCAGTCTTTAGCAGCCAAATATCTTCATGTTTATTCCATGACCCTGAATATTCCCATCTCAGGTATCCTGAGCAGCTGCTTCTGGTAATTGATGCAAACTCACTGTTTCTTTCATTTAGCCCCACAACTTACAGTAGGTTATCTCTTAGGTGTTGGAAATACTGAATGAGTCTCTGTTGCATGAACTTTGCTCTGATTTTGGCTTTATGAACCTAATTCATAGATTAGGTTATAGATTTACATTAGTGTACCTCAAGTCTTCGCAAATAAAGCTAGATGTCCTGTCAGAAAACATGATGAGTCAGTTTCCTTTCTTTCTTCCTTCAGTATTGCCATTTTTAAATAGTTGACATTTTTCAGATACTTCTGACTGGGATAATGTAAAGTCACTCAAGAGTGTCCTACAATGTCTTTCTTGATTGTACAAAGAAAAGGCACTGAAATATGCTATAACAGGCTATGACAACTCATGTAGGCTAATCTGAAGATACAAGCATGGTTCCAGCTACTCTAATAAAATGTTATTTTATGTTTCCTGCAGGGGGCTTTTACACAGATTAAATGCAGCTCTGAAATATTTGTTGGTGGAGTCCCTAATTATGATGATGTGAAGAAGAACTCTGGGATCCTCAGACCCTTCAGTGGGAGCATCCAGAAGGTGTGTGCCCAGAAAAACACACTCCAGGCATTTATTTCCATCGCATCCAGTGCATGTTTTTTGTGCAAACCTGCCCTTATTCGACTGGTAATACTCAAAATAATCAAGAATTTCACCTCAGGAGCTCACCATAAACTGGTTAAATTATTATTTTACAATGAAAAGTCCACCTAGTGCCTTCTTACACTATGGTGGAGGTGCACACTGTACTGCTTTCCCCTCTTATAACTTTATATGGGGTATATGAATGGAGGAGATATTTTCCCATGTGGTCAGGTGAGCATGAGTGCAGTTTATATCAGGCCTAGTAAATAATCAAATGAAAGTGCAAACTGAACTTAACATTTTTCTTTCTAAACATACTTAAATAACTCAGGTAAAGTTGGAAGGCTGGCCCTGAATCTTCACAATTTTAGAAGAGTGAATTATTGGATCAGATGAATGTAAAGAAATAACAAATAAAACAAAAATTTTAATAGTTTTTATTAAAAAAAATAAACATTTCTACAGGTAAAAATTGCTTGGGGACAGAAAAGTAATTGATGTTCAGTGTAAATGGTTTCATTACTTGGTCTGACATTTTTAACTGTCTTTGTCAGCTGTCCAGCAGAAAACATCAGTTTCCAGAAGTTCAAGGAGACTGGAGGAGGGAGTCACAGTGATAGGAACAGGTCAGACACATGAACATCATTGAGAAGGTAGACACGATGCATTTTGGGGTGCAAGATAGAGAGCCTAGGAGAAATTAACAGGGGTTACAATTACAATTACAAGGTGAGGGGTTGTATGCTACGGTAAGGGCACTGATAAGGACTGGGAAATGTGGACTGTGAGCCCTTATCTCTATGATGTACCTAGTAAGGTGGATTTGTATTCTCAGAGGCATGAATGGGATGCCAAGGAAAAGCACTGCCTGCCTTTTGGGCACTGGGAACACTTAGTTGCCTGCCTCACCCATGGTAGGATTTTGGAGAACCATACAGAAGTAGAGCTGCAAACATCACCAAGTACTGGAAAATATGCAGTGTAAAGAAAGACCTAAGATCTCAATATGTTTAGTTTAGCCAGATAAGGCTGAGAGGTGACTTTATAGTGGTCTTCCAGTTCCTAGACTGAGGGTTAGATTTCTTTGGATGGTGCTGGAATTATGAAGAGAAAGACATGAAGAGAGACAAGGCCTGGAAACTGAAGTTTAAAACAAGAAACAAAATTAATGTTTTTTATGGGTGGAGGCTTTTTAACCTCTGAAACAACGTAGTCAAATTTAGAAGGAAACTGAAAACATACTGGAGTCACATTACGTGACAGGACTGGATGTTTTTTCTGCTGTTACAGTTGTGCAGTGCTTGATGCAACCTCTTCTCTGGGTAGGATCCCCTAAGGTGGATTGTCCGAGTTATGCAGGAGCCAGAGCAACAATTGCCTTTCTCATTTCTGGCCTTAAAATCTATTGTTTGTTAATATGTACTTATTTTGATGTAGCTGAAATCAGATGCTGTGCCTGCATGCAATCTCTCTTGCCAAGATGTCAGCTGAGATTATACATATGTTGGTTTATTTTGAGAACATATGCTGCTGACATATTGGAAAAATCCCAGCATTTAGCAGTTCTCTTCCATTTATATACAAACAGTTATGTGTAGTCATTATTTATGTTTTTCATTCATCTTAACTCTAGCTTCTTTCAGGCAAGATGAGATACTAGAAAGCAATAGAAATTGTGAAAAACAAGCTGTTCTGCTTAGTATTTCTGTTGTCAACACTCCTCTCCTGGGGGGTTTTCTGATCTCAGAAATACTTTTCCTCAGCAGCGCTCATCTAATTTTACCATCCCAGCTCATGGTTCAGCTACAAAGCATCACATCAGTGTTCAGGCACAGGCCTGGTAAATTCCACACTGTTTCACCCCTTACAGGGGTTGCCTAAGGCTGTTTCACAAGACACAAAAGAGATTAATCTCCAGTGGATCGAGGGGAGGAAAAGTATGAGTTGGACCTCTGCAACTGGAAAACACACAAGAATAGGGTTTGGGCCAAGTTTTAAGAGTTACAATTTCTCTGAAGTCTTTCAGAGGAATCTTCTAACTAGCAGTTTGATCTCTGGATTTGGAAGTTTTTACAATGTGTTTTCACACCTTTCTTCTTTTTTTTAATACATAGATTATCTTGAATGACCGGACAATTGATGTGAAACAGGATTTCACTTTTGGAATCAACCTAGCAAATGCTGCCCACCCCTGTGTGACCTCACCATGTGCAAACGGAGGCACCTGTGTTCCCAAGAAGGACAGCTACGAATGTGACTGTCCCCTGGGCTTCGATGGGCAACACTGCCAAAAAGGTAACAATGGCTAGATATCAACCCAGGGATCTGGAGTTGGTCACAAAAATGAGGAAGATTTAACACCTACAACTGCTGCTGTCCACATGCCTTTAAATAGAAGCCCCAGAGGCCAGAGCTCCTCTGTCATCCGTGCATTTTCCATGTATCTAGGGAAGAATTTGTTTTGTTATTTAGGAATGTGGTAACAGTTATACCAGCAAGGGGCTAGGATCCATAGATAGCAACCTGGTATCTGGTTGCTTGTGGTGATGAACACTGAACACTAACACTTCATACACGTCCCTAATTGTGCAGCGCTGTGAAAAGGGGGAATTCCTGCCAGGGTCCTCCAGCCAGCAGTTATGTTACATCCTGAAGCATGAGCATGGATAACCCTTGTAATTTTATCCTCTATACAGCTGACAACAAACACTGTTCTCACACACAGAAAGGTCTGCTCCTGTTTTAGACACTGACTACTCTGATGGAGATTTCACCATCTGCAGAGATCCTGCCTTGGTGAGGCAAAGGAGACCACCAAGGAGGAAGACTCATCCACATGCACATTACTCTCTTTTCTTCAGAGCCATTGTAATAGTTCAAATCTTAGATTCAGGAAATGGGTAAGAGTGCAAGAAGTGTTTAAAAAGTGCGCTTTGGGTTATTCCACTAGATGGAGTCGTTTAGCTTCTGTCAAGCTTGAGCTTAAAAAACGCCTGAGGGAAGGTTTTGTAATGTAAGAGTAAACTAGGTTAAAAAGAACTGGCTGACATTATTGTCTTCACCCACTGTTTCATTTCTCACAGTCATAAACTTAAAAGTTAAATATAGTGGTTTTGGTTAAATTGTGATGAATAGATTGGCCTTTTTTTCAAAACAGACAATATCTTGGAACAAAAGCATTATATTAAAATGCAATGCAAGAAACCCCTTTGCTTACGTTGTTGTGGTCTAACTAAGAGCTGAAACAACGTCATTTACCGTGTTTTTTTTGTAGAGAGGCAGGAGAATTGGGATTTTGACTGTCTAGGTATGTGCAGGGTGCTAAATTCCTGACTTCAAGATGGTATCTGCAGATGCACTGACACATCTCCAGGAGCAGTCAGTCAAGGGAATGCTTTGCAGCCTGGGTGTGTGACTGCCTGCCTGTTTGGTGTGCAGTGCTGGGGCCACAGCTCCTCACCTCTGCTCAGCTTCTGGCCTGTGCTGAGCCCAAGGAACAGTGTCTGAGCTCATGGTACCAGCAGTGGTGCTGCTTGGCTGGCAGGTCCTCCCTGTTGTCACCTCAGTGGGTGTCCAGGCTTTCAGAGACAGGCTGAAGCACCTTTTGCCTATGACTTAGCCAGAACCTAAGGTGCTGCTTCCTATGTGAATCCAATTGTTAATCATTTTTAAGAGTGTCCAAAAGCATGAGCCACCTGGCTTCTGTTCCTGCTACCTGTGGCTCCTGTTCAGGTGCAGCTTAACCTGGTTGCACTTGTGCAGCCTCAACTGCCACCAAAAATTGAAGAGTTTTTTGATAGGTGTGCAGAGAGCATGGAGATTGCTCCTGAACCTCAATCTGTGACAGTCTTGATGAGAACCCCCCGAAGTAGATTCCTCAAAATAATCCTTACCTGTGTCTCTCTTGGGGTGTAGACATGATTAAAGCGAGATGCACATCTGTGTCCATTTCTATTTCACAACAGGGTTTTGGTTTGTGTACTCAGAAGGTATGTGAGGTGAAGGTGCTGTCTCCATCCTTCTTGGTGGTAGGCTGATGTAAAAAACCCAAAAAGGCAAAGTGCTTGTGAGGGACTGCACCTCATTCTTCAAAATACACACACCACTTAAAAACTCAAGTAATGTTGGTATGAGGTCTATGAGATATTGATTCATATTGTACAGGATCATTAGCTGAAGATTCAGTAGAGTTTTTGCTGGCATTGCTAGGTTTTATATCTTCTGTCCAAGCTTGGGGTGTGCTAAAGGTATTTTTATACTTTAACTGCAAGATGGAACAGAAGAGCAAACTCTTGTTTTCCCTTGGCTAGAGCTGATCCCTGGGTAAAACCTGGTGGGTCACTGGCATTTGAGAAGCAGGACTAGCAAAAGGATTTGCTGCTGGTCCCACCTCCCTGTCCCTTTTTGTGTTTTGAACAGACAAATATAGATATTAGAAACAAACCAATAATGAAAACAGTGTATCTTTACAGGTGATTGTAGTCACTTATGCAAATGGTAGATGGGATATTACACATTTGCAGAAAAGTGGGCATGAAAATGGACTAAAGGAGATTTTTATGCTTTAGAATAATAAACTCAGAATGTTCTTGTTTTGTTTTGTGCTGACTCACTGCAGAGTGTGGAAGTTACTGCCTAAACAGTAAGTACTGCAAATTCTGTGGAAACTGCTCTGTCATTGTGTGATTGTCTGGATGCTGGGTTTCCATTAAGCCTGGCAAGTTTCTGTCATTAAGCCAAAATATTTTTTAAGGTTATATAACACTTCCTTAAACATTGTGTTTTTGATATTTCAAACTGCATCCAAAGCATTTGCCAAACTCAGAACAGTGGTTGTAGAGCTGGTCCATGTATTTGCAGAGCAGAGGGGCCAAGCAGCTGGCTGAGGGTTTTGTGGTATGACTTCAGGCTTCCCTGCAGTCCAGAGCTCACTCCTGCTTGTCATGAGAGCTTTGGTGTTTGTCTGCTGAATTGTGATGAAGAAAGCACAGAAGTGCTTAGGCCTAGATCTCCTTACTGGCCCTGCTCCCTTCCAGCTGCAAAGATCCTGGCTGCATCAGGAGTACTGCTAAAATGTGCTTGTTTTTCTGCACTCAGATTCATTGAAACAAATGAAGAGGAAGCAGAGGTAAATGCCCATTAAGCTCTCTAGAGGAAATCAGAGTACTCTGGCACAGGCAAGGGTTGTTGCATGGCATGGGCACCTTCCCCAGCTGAAGGCAAGAGCAGTGGGGCTCTAGTGCAGGAGGTGATAGGGGAACAAGGGCTCCTTTCATGCTCTGGTGCCATCAGAGGCTGTCCAGTGCAGGAAGTGTTGGACCTGGTGAGGAAAGTTTGGCCAGTGTAACACAACTTTTGCAATCTTCCAATTACATTGGCAGGCTGCAGGCTGAACATGGCCTGTGGTGGTTTCTTTATACACATTAGGCAGCTTTCCTGATTTCACTACGGATGAAAACAGTAATTCATCACCATCTAAAATTCTCAGTCTTGGCACCTAGAGCTAAATTTCATATTGCTGTTTCTGGCTACCAGACTACACCAATTGTTGCATATCTGTGTCACAGTGAGCTCTAAAAGACCAGCCAGACCCTGTGTTGTATAAAGAAAGTAAGCATCCTTGCCCTGGAAAGCTCAAAATTTATATAGATTACTGAGATTAGCTGTTGGTCGAAGGGATTATTCCTCAGTAAGAAAATAGGATGAAGGCATCTATTTTAAGTCATTTATACAACTGGCTTGTATTACTGCAGCAGTCAGTTGTGGAAGGTTACCAGCAAACTGTAGGATGTTCACTCAACAAAAAAAAATGTTTGGGCCCGTGCTCATAGCCTGGTGAAGGGCTCTGTATCAGGGATGTTCCATGATTTTTGTCACACAGCTGAGTTATTTTGCCAAAGTCTTCTCCATGGGCAGCAGTGCACCTACTCCAGTTCTGGCTGCAATGTTTGTCACTGTCCCAGGTGTGTCACAGGGATGCCTGTGCTGTCCCTAGAGAAATGCTGTATGGGGGCACAGAGAACAACCCCCAGGGCTGCACTGCAGCGTTGAATGCACCAAGGGGCTCTGCAGCCTCTGCCATGCAGCCTTTAGCATAGCCCCTGTTGTTTTCCATAGACTAAAGTGACCTGGGGCTCTGGACTCTGTAACTCCTCCCTGGAGACAGCGTGCCCCCACACTGCAGCCCAGGGCCGAGCTCGGAGCAGGCAGCAGCCACTCTGTGCAGTCACTGAAAGAGAAAACAGCGAGCTCAGGGGCTGTCTGTGCTGCCTCTCAGCCTCCCTCTGCAGGGTGAGAGGTCCCTAATGCTCTGCTGGCAGCTGGGGGGGAGTTTCTTAGTCTGTAAACAAAGGTGGTTGATGCATAAGCTTTGGCAGGAGGGAGCGCTGAACCACGTGGAGAATCAGGGAATGTGGAAACGGGGGTAAAGAGAAAATTTGCAATGTTTTCCCAATACTTCATAATTTTCTGCACTAACATTTGTGGTGGAGCAATTCTTTAGGCTCCTGACATGGAGGCTGTAAGTAGAGGGACTGCCAGCCATTCAAACTCCCTTAACTACTGCCCCTACATTCAGATAAAACCTGGCAGTGCCTTTTTGCAAAGCAGCGTGTGTTCAGCTCAGTTCCGTGCCACTGGAAGGTACCTGTCACTGCAGGAGTAAATCAATAAAAGAGTCTTGTCTCTTTTTTACCTTCCATTTCCAAGTCAGCTATCTGACACTCATCTTCATTTTTGTATTTACTTCTCAGCCATTACAGAAGCAATTGAAATCCCACAATTTATTGGTCGCAGCTATCTCACGTATGATAATCCAGATATCCTGAAAAGGTAATGTATCTCCTGTGGACCTAAGTATTCTGTTTCTTAAGTGTTACAATGTTAGGAGCCTTATGTGGGAGAGCATAGTATATTTACATGTTTTAAGCTGTATTTATAGTATTTCTAACTGTGTTTCTGCCATATTTTTAAATTTCAAAGAAAAAATACATTTTAAGTGCATATCCTTGTGGCTTAGCTTGTTATATTTGAGCATCTTGCAGCCTGTAAAGAAAATAGCACATGTCTGGCATGGAGAGGGGCTGGCTCTTCCCTGAGGGCAAAGAACAGACATACAGAGCCTGTGTCTCCAAAGAGACTAAGTTTCTTAACTCCTTTTTAACTGCTGTGTTAGTGTAACATTTAGATCCTCAAAGTTACTTTTTTGACTGCTCTGTATCCTAGAACATCCCCAAATTCCAGCAAATTCCAGCTTGTTTCAACAAACTCCTCCGTCTGCCTTTATTTCAGCCACTGAATAGAGAAGGGTTCACCACTGTCCTCACCTGCCATTTGGTACCTCTTACCTACTGCCACTTTCTGATTTGCCCTTCTTGTTCTTCTTCCACTACCTTTTGAGGGCATCACATCTACTGGGCATTCTCAAAATATGGTTTTTGGGCTGGATTTCACACTAGGCCAGAGGAGAAAAGGATTTTCTCTTATTTGTGTGGAGTAACCTAGCAGCTATCATGTTTGAGATTATGGAAAGATGAGTTAAAGTCCCCTGCTCTGAAATTATGGAAATGGGGATATGAACCAGAATCCTTCACAGGTCAGCATGTAAATGAGTTGCAGGACAGTAACCCACCAGACCAGCAGAGAAGAAATACTGCATCATTTTTTATTTTTTTTTTTAAATAAAACTGGCACAATGTAGTATTTTACTATTCTTTCCTACTTCTGCATTAAACAGGGTATCAGGAACAAGAACAAATGTGTTCATGAGGTTTAAAACCACGATGAAGGAAGGCCTTTTGATGTGGAGGGGAAACAGTCCCATGCGACCCAACAGTGATTTCATCTCTCTAGGCCTGCAGGAGGGAGCGTTAATATTCAGGTAAACTTTCTCTCCCTTGTTTGTGTAGCACACAGGGCTCAAAGGAGTTTCTACAACACATACAGAGCACTTGTCCCTTGGCATAGTGTGAGAACTCTCATCCTCAAAGGTTTGCTCTATGTTGGGTCCCATCTGCAGTTTAGGGAAGGATGTAAATTGAAGAGGTAATGTGCGGCAAGATTTGCATCACTCCTCCTTCCCGATATTTCAAACATCGAGGCTTTATTGTGATTTTCTGAAGGATTTCTTATGAGTGGATTAATACTGTTGGTGAGTTCCCCAGATGCCTCTTAAATCCATCTCAGTCAGGCAGAGCAGATCAGGCCTGGCAGGGCTGGAGGACAAACTTTGGTGGTGCCGGTGCTCACTGTGGGCTCACTCATGGGAGCAGGAGCAGGGCTTCCACCACCTCAAACATCCAGCCCTGTGACACACACACAGCTGTCACCACACCTTGCTTCTGCCACCATCCTCGGAAACACTTAATTAAGCAGTAATACTGCTGTCAAAATGGTGAAGTTGGGGAGTATTGGGAAATGCTGGGGTCTTGCTCCAGAATCTTTCTCCCCTGCAGACACTCAGGCAGATCCTGTGCAAGTTTTTGTGTGGTGCTTTTTGGAACTCCTGTGTTTTGAAAGCCTTGTGTTTCCTCATGGTGCACCTTTAGGTTGCATAAGACCAATACTGAAACTGCAAACTACGGATGCCATCACTGTAGTGGGACACTACTAATCATGTGGCAGAGAGCTCATTTTATAACCTAATTTTTTTTACTTAACTGGCTGCTCTTTGTTACCATGGATGTATAGATAAGCTACATGTTTCTACTAAAATTAATTTCTTTTAAGCTCTTTTTTTTTTTTTTTTACATGATTTATCAGTGGCTAACTTGGCAAGAACTCTTAGTTTCCTCATTGATTTATAAACAAGAAACTAACTCTGCAGAAGTGGTGCATTTTTTAGATGTCTTTGGGAGGGAATGTCTTTCTGAGATTCATGGTAATAAGTGGACACTCTATTCTGTTTCTGAAGTGCAGTGCAGTTTTTATTAGGTTGTTGCTCTTCCCCAGAGATGAAGATAGTCAAAGGCTTCAGACCAAAGCAGCTGAATTTTGCTGAAATATTTTTACCTTCCACATTCATTTAGTATGGTAAAAAATTAAGATATCAAAATAAAACCCTCATAAGCAATCACTGCTTACTGAAGGGGAGCATCAAAAAAGATGGTGAAAGGAAAAATGCAGAAAAAGAAATCATTCTGAAAGATTGATCTCTGTACCAGTCTTTTGAGAACTGAGGTAAAGAGACTGTCAGGACTGTGAATTGGTCAAAAGAACTTTCCTGCACCCCAGGTTTAGATGCCTGTGTTCTGATCCAATTTGAAATCCAAAACACACTTTTATTCCATGTTTTCTATGGCCTTATTCCTTGTATAGTGTACCTGCTGCTATAAATTCTTTCTGTTGCTCCCTCCTTCTGTCAAAGATTATTTCACTGCTGTAGGGGGATAGCTGTTGTAGGAGGATTCATTAGGGATATGAATTTCATTTCTGTTATAAAAGGCCTGACATTTTGATGCTATCCTGAATACCTAAATCCTCTTGTTTTTAACCTAGACTGGTATCTGCAACCTGGGTAAAAGGGGCTGCTTTCCTGGAACTCACTTAAACCCCTGGAGAGGAAACAAATTTAGGGTAACCAATTTGCTCTGAGCAGCTCACAGTTTAATGTGCTGTCCTTGAGAACCCCACCCTGACCATGAGTTCATTCCATGTTCAGTCTTCTTTAAGAGACAGGGATGTTGGCTTTAATCCCTCCTGCTCTGTACAGGCTGAAGTCCAGCAGCAGCCAGCTCATCCTGAGCCCTCAATAGCTCACTGTGCTGCAGCAGCTACTTCTCTTTTGTTAAGGTTGGCCCAAGTTTCAGGGACCCAGAGATTAAGATGGCTGAAGTCTAAACATGACGGGGACATAGTATCTGCTGAGTAATTTTAATAGAAGCAAACACGAGGAAAAATTAGAGCAGCAGCTGAAGCAATCACATTTATTAGACTTCATCTTTTCTAACATCACAGGTCTCAACCTTTCATATATTTCAGATGATTTCTAGATCTCTTATAGGTCACATGCTTATTTGCTCTTGTAAAAATTTATTTATTAACCATGTTTGCAACTTCCCCCTCATTAGGCCAAAGGTCTGTAGATCACTGACTTTCATAATTCCCTGCTTTGGGGAAGAATGGCCATGCAGAAGCTCTCTTCTTGCTCCCATGGGAAGGTGGTGATGGTACCCACTCTGACTCAGGGAGTTTTTCCTCCTTGTCCATGAGACCGACTTGGCAAAATAAGAGCACTGCTGCTGAGCCTCCAAAGGACTCCACTGGTTGCCCCAAAAACCAAGCCAAAATGGAGTAAGGATGCCTGAGCAACTTGGCAGGAAACCAGTCCTTTCAAGAAAGTTGGTAACATTCAATTTTTTTTTATTGTAGCTACAATTTGGGCAGTGGCATTGCTTCCATCACGGTGAACGGCTCCTTCAGCGACGGCCGGTGGCACAGAGTCAAAGCTGTTCGGTAAGTGGCCAGGCTTCATCTGGGAGGCACTTGGGAGCCACCCTGCTGTTAAAGATGCTGGCTGGCATGTCTGGGTGCTGGTGGGGTGTGAATCACTGAGGCCCCACACTCACACGTCGCTTAGGAGTGGAACTGTTAGCAACTTGGCTGTTTCAGGATGATGTACACAAAGATTGCTGTATTTGAGGTGACAGTGCCAGCTCGGCACAGCTCGAGGCAGGCTGCCAGAGTCATGCAGAGCTATTCTGGGGCTGTGACAGACATTCTACTAAACCCCTACCATTTCAGTTAGGAGTATTTTTCTTTAATGCCTGCATTTTAAAATTCCCTGGTGAGCATTTTGCGGGCTGGCACAAGCACTGGAGCACAGACAGTGTAAACCTAGTTTTTCTATTTGGAGGAGGTGCAGACATCTTGCAGTGTATATATAACTCATATTTATAACTCATTACCTCATGGGAGGCAACTGTGTCCAGCAGGGAAAGCATACATTCCCTCTCTTCGTGAGAGGCTGATTCCCTAGAAATCAGTCTGACATTTAGCACAACTTGTTACCAAATTCAGTGAGAATAGGAACCTGTCAAGTAGCTGTCAATACTGTTATTGACCATATGTAAAATGGCCCTAGTGAGAAACAAAAACTACCAAGAAGTAAGTTTTACCATAGCTTACCCATTTTTTCCCCTGCTGTTACGTTTGATTTTTAACAACAGGTCAGAATGTGCCCACCCCCCACCCCCCCTACCTGTTTAATTTGATTCTTTTCCAGCACTTTCTGCTCTGCAAATGTGTCTTGTACACTTTGCAGGTCTTTGACATCTATTAAAAAAATCCTAAAACCTGAAAAGTCTGGATGTCCACAGTACACTGTGTCTGTGGGACTTCCCAGTTCCAAGCCTTCACCATGAACCCTGCTAAGCTCTGAGTTGCCCTGGTCTCTCGGCATGTGGAAGATGCTGCTGCTCCTCCTCCTGTCCAGTTGTAGGCTGGATGAATGAGAGTGGTTTGCTTTTTGTTTCAGGGATGGACAATCTGGCAAAGTAACCGTGGATGATTATGGTGCCAGGACCGGTAAATCCCCTGGGAAGATGAGGCAGTTAAATATCAATGGAGATCTCTATGTAGGTGAGTGCTAATTATTTGCATTCAGGACACAGATGCAAGGTCAGCTGCAAGGCAGGGACCAGCTCCTGGTGGAGGTGTCATAGAGCAGCCTCTCATCTGCACACAGCCTGTTTTATGTGAGGAGACCTCTCTGAGTGGGATGGGGGAATGAGTGTGGGAAGGGATGAGCACCATGGGACACTCTAAGGTACTCCTGGCGGGTACACAGAGAAACAGAAGAGGCAGCTGGAAACCCCGCACCTGGGCACAAGCTTATTCAGCTCTTACTGATGCTACAGTTTCTGCAAAAAATAATTAGCATCTTAGTTCATTACCTTTGTACTTTCAAGCGCTTATAATTGTTATTTAAAACAACACAGGGCAACCTATAAATTAAAATTCCCTTCTGAGGTGCACTAGGAATGGCACTGCTGGGTGTGCAGCCTGCCAAGCAGGAGCAGATACCTGTGCTGGTGGAGAGTTTCTGACAGCTGCCTTTCCCACAGGTGGCATGAAGGAAATTGCCCTGCACACGAACCGGCAGTACCTGCGGGGGCTGGTGGGCTGCATCTCCCACCTCACGCTCTCAACTGACTACCACATCTCGCTGGTGGAGGATGCTGCCAGCGGGAAGAACATCAACACGTGTGGGACCAAGTGACAAGAGAGGAATCCCGGTGCTGAGGACCTGTCGTGTGCTTGTGTGTGTGGCTGAGTGAGAGCTGGCTGATGCAGTCCTCTGCAGCCGGACCACGTTTGCCATCTGGGAAGGTGATAAAGCCAAAGGGAAACACAAAAACAAAAAAAAGAACATTTTTCCCTTTCATTCCCTCTCCTTTCCTCTCCTCTCCTGTCCAAATGAAACCAAGCATTTTGTGTATGAACCGTGTCCTCTACCCCTTAAGTGTTTAGTGAACGCTAAAGGTTGTGCGTCAGTGCAAACTGCAAAGTGTGATGTTATGAGTAGCCAAATGACTGTGTTTTGTGGTCCTTAGGTTATCTTTTGTAGTATCAGAGAAAGCAATCTTGAAACACCTGCAATCATCCCACCCTGCAGTGATACGGTGACTGTGCTGTTCAACCAATGCACCATGGGGCAGCATATTTCTGCATTCACATCTAGGTCCTGGAACAAGCAGTTCTCCTTACCACTCTCTGATTCAGCTAAATTGTGTTTCATCCTGTGTAACAGGATAACATTTACAATGACTGGTTTCAAAATGTTGTTGTTTGATGAGGAGGAAAGCTCTTACAAGTCTACTTTTTTATTACAAACAACCAAAACAATGAACCAATTTTGTAGAAGTAATTTTATACTTGTCTATTTTTTTATAGCAGCAGCAGACCTGCTTACATGGCATCACTTTTAACATCTACATGTACTATACAATTAGCTCTTTGCACACTTTCCTAAAAATAGAAAAGTGACCTGTGGCTTAATGTCTGTATTATACAGTTTTAATGGGGATATTTGTGAGTTATGACCAGTTTTACATTTGACTCTCTTTGTTCTGTAAATTTTGACAGTTTAAAATTGTACATTATGAAGCTTTCCTGTCTTAAACAGATTAAAAGATTAGGAAAAAAAGAGCAAATACTTGCTACTGTGGTATTATAAATTTTTGTTTTGTTTTGTTTTGTTTTTGTTTGAGAAAAATGAGTAAAGAGATTGCAAGAGACCTTGGTAGGTCACAGTCCTCTTAAAATGTTATGTTTTCTAGGCACTGGACCAGCATTTATGCAACCTTGATTGCCAAAATATAATTTAAGCAGGCGAACAGAGTGCTATTGAGACACTGAAAGAGTCACCCAGAATTTCATAACTTGGAGATTTTTCTTCTTTAATTCTCTACTCAAAGTGGATGAGGGAGCCTTTGAAGGGGTGGGGGGGAGGAAGAGAGATCAACCATGCAGAAGGTCACTCCTCAGCCTGCCATGTGCTTGTGGTGGGGGAACTACAAACTTTCTCAGGGGCACAGGCTCATCATGCCTGTGAGCTGAAAGGACCTGATGTGGTGAAAACAATGGAGATGAGGAGGTTTCTGCTGCATTTTTACTGTGCTCAGAGTGCTCCTGGCCCCGAGAGCTCACCACACATTCCCTAGATTCATCCCACCTACAGCAATTCTAGATAATGGCACAGGCAAATAGCTTCCAAGGGTACCTCACCTCCTGTCCTGCCTGCTAAAGGGACACCCTGATCTCTTAGATGAAAGATCTTGTTCCCCTTTTATTAGGCAGCAGTGGTCAAAAACAAATGCAGGCACTTACTGGAAACAGAAAGTAAAAGAAAAATACGTGGTGGTGCCATCATGTGGTGGGCACCTGTGCTCTGCCCCCTGTTCAAATGGCACTTCAGAGAAAAATGTCTGTAGAAGACACGGGCAGCTTACAGAGGAGCCGGAGACACTCGTGGTTCTCCTTCCAGGAGAAGCAAAGTGTTGTTTGACTTGGGGAGCCCCACGGGGAAGGAGAAACCCTCTGTGGCTGGGAAAATGCAGGATAAAATATACCAGATCAAGATGTGCCTTTGAAAGGAAAGTAGATGGAATTGGATGCCTTGGGATGTAAAAGGAAAATGAGTAGAGTTTGAAAAAGGATGAAAACCAAAATCTTTGGAGGCTGAAGGTTTTTCTGTCTGCTCAGTGTAGCCCTGTGGGAGTGGCTGGACACAGCCCGTGCTTGGGTCATGTCTGAGCCGTGGCTGTCTGAGAGGGAAAATTCACATCTTACGGACCTGACGGGTTTTCCAGACGCTGATGCTGTGTCCTGACCTGGCACAGAGTAGGGAGATTTGACTGGCTATGCCCAGCCTGGCTGCTGATGGGGCTGTACCAGGGTCCGCAAACAGCGTCACCCTCCCTCTGTCTTCGGCGCCTCGCCTTTCCCATCCTTTCCTTTCTGTCACGGGGTTTGGAGACCTGTTCCAAGACAAACATCTGGAGGGAGAGGTCTCTATTTTAAGATAATGTACTACAGAATACCGGGCGCTTTGGTACAAGGCGGTGCTTCTCCAAAACAAAAGCTGCTCCGTTGAAATGCCGGGTAGGGAGGGGCGTGGGTAGGAAATACCTCTGTTGTTGTGGAAAAAGAAGAGCAGCAAAAGGCAGCTCCCCAAATGCCTGTTTCCATCTCCGATTTTCACCGCACGGGAATTCGGGGCTGCGACATCGCCCTGCAGAGACGGGGGCTGAGCACGAGCAGCAGCGGCGGGAGGCGGAGGGGTGAATAGCAAAGATATTGAGCGGTTTAAATATTTAATTTTTTTTAAAAAAGAGACTTTCTGCATCCTTTTAAAGATAATCTGAGATTATCACCTACGTCTCCACTCTTCCTGGTAAAGCTTGGGGATGGGTTTTCGCTGTGGTTTCCACTCCAGGGGCTGAGCAGGAGACAGGTACCAGAAAATCACATGTGGAGGCTCTGTCCCTCCCGCTCGCTGCCACCCTCCCCAGTGATGCTGGGTCAGGGAAGGAGAAAGGAAAGGTGGACAGTGCATGGCCGAGTGATTAGTCATTTTCCCAGGAACTGGCCTGCATGTGCTGCTCGCTGTCTCCAGGAATGTTTATTAGTCACATTACTCATTGCTCGGGCTGACTCAGACGCCAGGCATGACCCCAGCGCTGAACAGGGTAAGTTCCTGCCGCTTTGCAGAGCCGTGTCTCTTTTGCTGCAGTTACCTGTGCACTCCAGCAGTAAAAGCAGCAGCCACAAGTGCTTGTACCTCTCTTTGCAATTTTCAATCTCCTTCCTTAAACTGGAGCTCTTATTTTTCTTAGCAGTTTTCCACCTTATTCCCAAAATACGTAATATTCCACTCAGTAGGCTGAGCACCTGCCTTGATGCCAGCTTTGGCAGGCTGAGTCAGGCTTTGTGCTGAGCACTGGCTGCTGGCCAGAGCTGCTTCCTGCTTGCCCCTCACTCTGCCAGGGCAAAGTGTGTCTTGCTGTTCTTCACTGCTCCTTTATCTCCATCACTGGAAACAGCAACTGGGAATCAACAGTTAGGTTTAATCTGCTTTATCCTAAAGGAAAATAAGGAAAAAAGAAAAAGAAAGCAAGTCAAGGGGTTCTAAAGCCAGATGAGATTTTGCAATGCTCCCTATGGTCGGTGAATCCTTGCTCCACTGGTTTGTCCTGGCTCGGTTAGGAGCTCATTTCCATCCCAGTCCTCCTAGCCTGGCCCCAGGGAGCAATAGTGTGAAGATGAGGAGGAGGGGGCTACCAGGGTTGGGAAGTTGCCCTTTCCCTGGTGGAGTATTATACTGCAATAGCTGCCTGGTAGATGTTACTGTTTTGTCAGCCAGGCTTTGTTTTAGAGAAAAAGTTTTCATTCTGATGACACAGCGAAGTAAACTGGGTGGGAAGTGTATTGTTCCAGCTCTGCATGTTCAGCTCCCTCCATGACAGCATCACCCCCCCTTGTTTACCCAGGGAAAGCTGGGTACATCCCATCAGACAGATAGATCTTTTATCACCATTTTATTTCTTGGGTGGTGGTGGTGGGGGGTGGGTGTTAGGTCCCTTTCCCCAACTGTCTCCCACTTCATTTTTGAATTGGTTTGAGTCATTGTGGGCACTCTGCTGGAGCAAGGGATGTCGTGCCCTTGATTCTGCACTTAGGCATTTCACTCATGAGTAACAGCCTGGTGCCAGCACCTGTGGTCACTGCAGCTCTGCAAGGTCCTGGCTTTCTGTCCCTGTGGACAGGACTCGCTCATCTGTGAGTGTCCTCTTGTCAAACCCCTTGTGATGGAGACTGCCTGGCAGTGCTGTGACCGACTGCCCTGATTTCTTTTGAATATCCATTCACTGTCACAGCATTTTGCTTTGTTCATTGTGCACTAAGACAAAGATGACATTGTTCCTCGTCCCCTGCTCTTTCTTTTTAAATCTTGCCTCAGTCTTTCTTTCTAGGAAAACAACCATGCCAGTTCTTTCAACACCATCCCCACAGGCCATGTTTTCCAGCACTTTTTGTTACTGAGATGCACAGAGAAGCATGGAAGAAATGGAGCTGCAGAGCACAGACACTCCATGTTCTGTCTCACATAACAGCAGCTTTCCAACCTAATTTTTTTGTTTTTCAGACCGTTAAATAGTTACTAGTGGCAGTGTTGGCAGCCTACATCATTGCTTTTTCTGAATGTGGCAGAATTTTCCTAAATTTTTCAGTCTTTTGAAAACACAGGAGGAGCAATATCTAATATTTTCTTTACCATTTCACTTGCTTCCATTTTTTTTCCCTCTACAGTTTTTTGTCTTGATGTCAGCAAAGCAGAATTTAAAAATGTTACCACCAATTTATCATCATGTTCAGGCAGCTTTAATTTGAACTGATTGTTCTTATCAAAACAAAAATTTCTTTTAATACCTAACAAATGATTCATACAGAGGGACTTAAAGTTCTATTTATGTGTTGAGAGAAACTTTCTGTGGTTGCAAATCCAGGGGAGTGGCTGTAATCTTACAGCCAGTGCCATCCTGGGAGCAACCAGGGCTGGCAGCACAGGGAGAGTCTAACAGAAGATAAGGATGTGTGCTTGAAACAGAAAACATGGATGGTTTGACTCCCTCTCTCCACCCTCATTGTAATGGTGACATATGGGACAGTTCATGGTCCCTGCAAAAAACCCTCCTGCTTTCATGCTGCTGCTGTTGTGCAAGTATCTCCCTGATGTTTGTATATCTACCTATTCCAGCTCTTCAGGAGCTGTGTTAAATATCCAGCCCAACTGGATTAGCCTCGTATTGCCAAGGATTGAATGAGCTATATCTGAACACTTGCAGTATCTTCAGAAGATCTTGCAAAGCCATCATCCTGTTTTAGACCTGAGACACAGATGACAGAGTGAGACCAGTCTGGAACGGTTCCCTGGTCGCTGCTCTGACCAGATCAGTAGCAGGGCTGGAGAGGGCAGCCGTGGGTTTCACTTTTGGAACAGTTAAGCCTTTCCTCATTTCCGCAGCTCTAAGTTTCAGTCTTTTCAGGGCAGTGCTCCTCAGTCCCACTAAAAGACCTTAACCCCACACCTCCCCAGTGCTGAGGAGCTCCTATACCCTGCCTAGTTGCTGTCACATCAAGCTGCACCAATCTGCTACTGTGAGGCAAGAAACTGACTCTGACTTTCAAGGATGCCTCCAAAGAGATGGAGAGAGCACAATGCCACCCTGCCATGATGGCCACACGTGATGTGCTGTAGCAACTGTGATTACACATATTGCTAAGTTCAGGTGTCATTCCCAAGGTGCTGTTGGTTAGATTAGCCACAAAATTCTTTGGTGGTCACTAAGACACCAAATGACAAAACATAAATGGCCTCAAACATAAGGCCTGTGTTACAACTACCATATTATTTATTATGGTATATTACCGGTGAACTCAAATCCACTAAAAAATGCTGAGAAAGTGTCCTGTGCCACCCAAACCAACCCTGCAGGGCACAGCCTGGGCCCCTTCATCCTGCTCCTGTACCCTTCATGCTGGCACAGGGGATGTCCCCTGTGCAGTCTGTGCAGCTGATGTCTGCCCACCCTCAGCCCAGGCACACAGGGGGATCAAATATCAACCCCCAGCTCTGTTACAGCCACGAGCCAAGGAGGACACGGGTAAGTGACCTGGACTTTTTCCTATCATTGCATCATATGGCAAGAACAGGAGGGCTTCAGTGGGCCTTGGACATGCTGGGGTCTGGTGTGCAGAGGAGAAGCCGCTCCGGGAGTATGTTACTACCCACTCTGCCTATCAGGAAGCCACGGCTGTGATTGCTAGATCCTGTGGTTATTTACTCTGGCACAAAATTCAAGTAAGTCTGTTTGTACTGGAGCACAAGCAGAATTTAACTCTTACTTAAAAAATAAATAGGAAAGCAAAAAATATGCAGACATGTAAGAGTGTAAGAAAATATATTTATTAAATTTCATGGCAATACTATGGCAAAATTGTTAAACACATGCTTACTTTTAGACACCCAAGCAATACAACAGGAGTTACAACAAGCAAGCCAACTAGATTTAAAATGTATGCAAAGTTGTATCTTAGTGTTAGATTTATATGTCAATTGCCACACTGAAATATTATATCCCCAACATGATCCCATGCTTCCTTTTTTAAGCATGCATTTGTTTAACTGCTTAGCTGATAAATTTTCATATTGATACACTTTGTTGAATCAGTATTTTACTTGGCATGCTACTGCTTCATTAAAGTGCCTTGTGATGATTTTGCTGAAATTGTGAAAGAAGTAATTTTTCAACAGCAGATTTGGAAGCTGGAAAATTTCAGTATCATTCAGCAACAAAAATGTGCTGAATGACTTATTAGATTTAGTGTGTTATGAAGACTATTTTTGTGAGCTCAGTCTATTGATTTATTCTCAGAATTAACATCTACAGATGACTATGTCAAATTGGCAAATAATATTTTCACTAGTATTAAACAAAAGTCCATTAAAATCTTCATAAAAACAGAACATAAAAAATATCTCTAAGCAAATTATTTATGCTGTAAAAAATATGGTATAAAAAGAGCTAAAAAAACATTGAACCTGTTCACAGTATATGTTTTAAAGTTACAGCATTATAGTACATTGTTGTGTGGTTTTTTTCAGGTGACCTGTATGATTCCACCAGTTCTGATGTTTTGTGTGCCACAACAGGCTCAAAGTTCAAATTACTGTTACCTTCAAGTAGGATTTCAGACATGAGTTGATTCAGTTGTCTTCTCTTTTTGTTATCCCCAGCTTTACAAACTTTTGACATGCTATCAAACGTAAAATGTTGTTCATCCAAAGCCATTTTTGAGCCACATTGGGAAAACACTGACAGAGTGATATTCAAGGATTCTTTTATTGTATTACTACTAAAGAGTGTGACCTTTGCCCTGCTTGAGCTGTTTATTTTTACATTTTTCTTAACCCAAGTAATGAAAATGAGAAAATTTCACAATTTTGCTTTGTTCCTCGGTTAGTTTTACTCACTAACTTTTGTACAATGTGAGACCAAGTGAGTTGCAAAGGTATTGAGCCTTCTAGTGGAGGTTGTACATACACCTCCACTGAAGCTTGCTTTCAGTCAAAAGGCAGATTTAGGACTGTCCTAGAGATTTTGTTAGAGATCACATTGAAAAGCAAGGATTTAATCTGCTCTGATGCACCACAAAGTGCACTGGACAGTGCTGTTACAAGAAGAGGGTGAGACTGGAGAGGGATTAACCCCATCCTCTCATGAAACACCCTGCCATCAGACCAGCTCACCTGTGTGGGGATGATGAGCCCCTGGCCTCCAAAACCCAAAAGCCCTCTGGAGGTATCTTTTTTTCCACTTGTAAAAGCAGAAGGAACTAATAGATGTTTTTGTGGGGGAGAAGCATTGTCACACATCCTGGGACAACTTATAAAGTTTCAGAAATCCTGCCAGTATCATCTGAGGTTTGTTTGCATAATACACAAAAAAGAAACAAGCACTGGCCTATCTTAGAAACACTGGGGAAAATCCAGAGTTATATAAATGGGGGAGGGGAAAGAAAACTGTGGTGGAAGAAACTGTTTGCCAGCTCCTAATGAGATATTTAAGACAGTCTTAAACAGGGAATTAAACACTCCAACATTTCTGAATCCTTGTCTAGCATTTGGGGTCTGGGACTGTGTTTCCAGGCTGGCTAAGGAAAAGGCAAGGGAAAAAAACAACAAATACTGTGAACTGCCAACAGCATCTTTGAGCATCAGCCATGCAGGGCACCACTTAATGCACAGCACCGCAAGTGTTGCAAAGTGTGATGGGAGAAGCACAAGATGGCAGGTGCTTCCTCTAGACAAAAGTGTCTCAGAAGGTATATATTCATGTACAGGACTCCAAAAAAGTCACTTTGGCAACTGCAAGCCAACATCCTCTGCCATATAGGCACACGATGATGCAAGCACATGTGTGCATAAAGGGCTAGGACTTGGTGTTATAAAATATTAAATGTCATTTGCACTGAAGTCTTCATCAAAGTCTGGGCAGAACAGAAGATGCTATTTACATGGGAAGCTTGTCATAGACTTATGGTACACAGAGCCTTGTTAGCAATCTCATTCTCTAAATGTTAAATTTCTTTAATATATTTCAAATTATTTTACTATATTTCTATCTACTTGTAGGGATACAAGTATTCTATTTACAAAGCAGTATTTATTTTAAAATAGAGCACACAATTTATCATTGCCTTTTCAGAGTGATGTCTAAACACCTTCTCTCCCCAGTGCACCCAGTTGCTTTCATTTTTGCTCCTATTCATGTTCAACTGAGTGTCCTGGAGGATATGATCACAGGAAACACTGCAGCACTAAGCTTTACCCAGCTAAACCTATCAACAGCAACAAAAAAGGTGGCTTGAAAATGCCTCTTCAGAGCAGCCTGAAGCTCGAGGTCAGCAGCAGTGTGCTGCTGCCACGTTCCTAGCAAAAGAAAGTTCTGGTCCCCCACATAAACCAAAGATGAAGAAACACGGCACATCTGCCACTTGTGCCATGACAAACAACACAGTGTCTGGCTCCCTTTGGAAATGGTTTACCCATTAAAGCAGCAACTAGAGATAATAAAGAGAGCAAATGTTATTTATCAGGTTCTAGGTCTGCCTATACAGCCACTGCATAACAGGGGAGGTAATTCACTGCCTGCCTGTAAAATTAGCTTACTATTTTGTTGATATATTAACTAGTAGTTCTGTGAGGTATATCACATGCAGATCTACCATCCCAAAACCTAACACACAAACCTGAGATCCCAGATCTCATGCATGTCAGAGAAACAAAAAAAATTAATGTGTCAAATAGGAGAGTGCACAATGAGACATTAAATGTGACTGATGTTTCACATATACAATGAACAGTACAAAAATCCATTACAAAACTTAAATTGTCACATATGACAGGCATGGCTCAAAAATAAAAAGCAGCAGAACCAACGACTTTCTTCAGAAAGCAACTGCTTGGCATTAATACCCTACATCTCTGAACACTGATCCTGGAGGACTGAAGCACTGAGTTAGGCATGACAGTGACTTGGACACAATCCCTTCTGACCATATCCCTTCTGGAAGTTGTTGGGTTTTGCTTTTTGTTTGGTTCTTTTTTGATTTTTTTTTTTAAAGCTGCACTTTCTACTCTTCTAAAAAATGAAGTAAAAAGCCAAAAGAAGTAAAAATAAATGTTCAATAAAGGATAAGGACTTTCACAAAATTATGGTAAGAAAATGCAGTTTAAACTTTAGGATTCCTAAGATATTTTCCAGAAAAAAAATTCTCCAAAGAGGCTCATCAGGAAGCTAGAAGGCACTAGTACAAAGAATCTGATCCCCTCTGAAGCTTACAATTGTTATCAAAGTATTTAGAGGCTATGAAAGAGCACCATGCTTTGAAATGGTATTTGGTTCAAAGACATTCCTAAAGATGCTTCACTGGTTTAACATGGCACTTGGGCTCAGAAAGCAAGTCTGTACCCTTACAATCCTTGTCACTCATCCCTACTGCTCCATGCACCTAAGGGTGGCTGATCACATTAGCACACCACCTCTCCCTAAGCATCTGAATTCACTGCTGAACATCTGAGACAGGCATTTGAAAGGCAGTACTGAACAGACTCATAGAAAACCACAGAGGTGAAGCAGCTGAACTTTCAAGTGCTGGAATGACAACTGCTTACTGGCTCATCAGCATTAAGCAACAGTGATGCTACAGATACTGCACAAGACTTTCTCTCCCACATCTGACCCACTCTTCTGTTATTGAAGCCATTGCTGTGAACAACATCTTTCTGACCTGCACCCTGAAAGTCAGAACACTGGGTATACAGTCAAGAATTAAAAAAAAAATAAAAAAATAAAAAGAGAGATGAATAATTAGGTAAGAGTTTATAACATCAAGGCAGAACATGCATTTGTGGAGCTTTTCCTTACCTAATCACTAAGAAATGAAGCAATTAAAAATGCTGCTGTCTTTACTGAGTAGGAGGAGCAGCACACTGGGAAACCTGAGTATGTGATGCTTATGTGTAAGTGATTCACCATGTGAACACTGAGAATGCTCCTAAACTGCTTCCTGCGAGCTCTGTGTGCTCTCTGCAGCTGCCCTGATTTCCAGTCTAAAAATTAAAAATTGCTAGTACTCTCAAACGGCATTGATTTTGGTTTTTTTCAATATACATATGTATATGTATATATATGTATACAGCCATATGAAAAGCACAGTTATTCTTCATGGTCAGCTGTTCTGCTACAGAAGGTTTTTTTTTTCACTTGGATCACCATACAATACTGATTGCTCCTTTGCACTGAGAAATTGCCCAGTAAAAAAAACCCCAAACCACTGCCCATACACATTGTCCATGACATCACCTGCCTTCAGTTAAAAGCATATCGCAGCTCAAGCTAAAATTCATCTCAGGAGATGGACACATTAAGCCAAATCTACACTGGTGAAAAGAAATACTCTAAAAAGGAGTAATTATGAAAAACAGTTGTTACTATTAGGATTTAGCATTCTCCCAGCTATCAACCACAAAGGGCTTAACTGCTTCCTTTCATGAGTTAGTTCAATGTTCTAAGTAACAGGCTATGACACTTCCCTTGTCCTGATGCCTGGTCACAAATGTCCCCCAGCTCTTTGCACTGCCTGTCTTTTCACACACAGCCCTGCTAATTCAAAGACTCAACAGATGAATCCTATGAGCACTTTCTGTTTTTGCAGACACTCTGCACTGTGCCAGGCCTGCAGACTAATCTGTTTTTCACTTCACAGTTCACTCTTACAGGAGGCACACATAGGAAGTTGTTACCTATTATGAGAACTATTTAATGCTTTGCCTTTTTGTCAGCTCTGAAATACCTTTACACTTTCACTTTAGGGAGATGGCAGAGACATGCCAGCCTCTGAAATGGAACAATCCATTGCTGTGATTAGGTTTAACCTTATGCTCTTGGTTTTATTTTCATGCCCAGATCATGTGGTTTGGAGACCAAATGTCTGTCAAGATAAATCATCCTCCCAGTCTACTCTCACACCCCTACAGCTAGCAGCCTAGCCAATTCAGTCTCCTTACCTGTTTTGTTTAGAAAACCATTCCCATGTCCTATTTATTAAAAAAACAACAAAAAATTGAAAAAAACAACCAAAACCAAACCCCAAACAAAACACTTAAGTAGTTAAAGAAATGGAGATAAAAAAAAATGGTTAGAACTTTATGGAGACCCTTTTTGATCAAGCTCTTTCAACATCTGATGCCTCCCCACTGCTTAACAGCAAGAAACAAGTAAGTTTCTCACGAGTTTCTCCTGTGAGCTAGTGAAATTCATATATGCCACAGCCTGAAATTTACAGTGAAATGTTACAGTTACAGTTGTCTAGAGATGCACATGTGAAAACAAGCATTTTAAAAGATGATTGTTCTAAACACTCCTTTAAGCACACAAATCTACATCATTTAAAATTTCTTTGCATCACATGTCTGGTAAAGGAGAGGTAGAATTAGCGGCACTAAAACCTCCCTGGGTTTCTCCCTGCCACTAGAGAAATCCTACCTGGTACTCCCAGGTAGGATTTGTATAAAAGGTCCTGTTGGGTAGACACATAAGATCACCTAAGGCAGCAGGTAATACAAAGCTAATACAACAAGAGCATCCAAAGAGCAATTTCTTCTCAAGGAGCTAGTCCTGTTACCTCTAATTTAATATGCCAAACTGCATCAGCAGCTGAGTAGACAGAGATTTCCCCTTGGTTTACATTACTGCATAGTGCAAAGACTGCTGAACACTGAGGGTGAATGGACTACTGTACCACTTCAAAGCAGGAGATCTGGAGCAGAAGCTATGAAATACAAAATGTATTAGTGCAATACATTAGGAAAGGTTAACTCTTTAACCAAAAAATAGAAAAAATATAGAGCATTCTAAGTTTTTTTTTTTAAAAAAAGGAAGTTTTAAATTTTATGCAGTTCTTGTTGAGGTTTCAATCAGTGTTACACTTCTTTTCCCCAAGTTTGTACCCCTGAGTCAAGCACTTAATAAACATTGTACAGTAGGTACAGAAATTAGTGTCTAGTTAAAAAGCAACAGATTTGAATGGCCATTGCTTTGTAAGTGTTAAACAGTGATAATAACCTTCCATACAGGAGAAGAAAAAAAAATAGCACTCTCATTTGTTCTTAGTTTATAACTAGGTAAAAGATTTCACCAGTTTCCCACCACAATGTTTCCATGTCTTAGGCTGAGATTTGCTATAAATTAAACCTTCAATAAGGAAACCTGTTGGCGCTGCATCATTTGAGTCTGCATGATTGGGAACAACTACAACAAAGCAAAGCAATCTTTCCAAGTTATAAATTGCATGAGACCATGTTAATCTTGGAGCACTATGTGAAGGTAGGCAGAGTTCTTCAACTATAGTTATCAGGGGCTGTAAAATCAAAACCCCTTTACATCCAATATATTTTACTAGAGTATTAACTAAATTGCTATAATTTTGGCCTTTTAGCCTCTATTACAATGGAATATTAACACTTTGACTAACTTAAACATGGTAACACTCAGCTCACTAGAACTTCTGCTGACTGTCTCCAAGAATAATTTATGCCTTTTGCACTTTCCTTCTTCTTTTCTTTATAACATCAGGAATAAAAGCTTATTCAGAAGGCAGGTTCACATGCAATGAGGACTTGCTGTTAATCATTTGGCTTGTTCTGAAAGAAGTGTGTGAAGGACCACCCTGTGTTAATGGGTTTAGGAGAGTCTTCATCATCTTTTGGGGGAAGCAGAAACTGTCGGGAATTAATTGAACATGGGCTCCCAAAAGATGCATTTTCATTGTTGCTTTCAGCTGATCCAGGAGAGTCTGGAGTGCTCATGTTCCAGGCATTTGTGTTTGCTTGAGGTCTATAACCTGCAGTTTTATCCAATTCTTCCTCCACAGGTGAATGACCCTCTATTTTCAGAGCATTGATAGACAGCTGCATTTGGGGCTTATAGCCTGCTGTAGTCACTATGTCTATTTCTGGCTCCCCATCTGGTTTAATTTGAGGCTGATACATTGACTGGATGTCAATGTAAACCACCTGAGATGACCCCCCAGGTTCATCTGTAAGGGGATTTGAGATCTCCTCTTCAATGATAGGGGGGCAGTAGGACACAACAACGTGGTTCTCCATTTCTGAGTCAGAGCCATCTTCAGGCACAGAGGTCTCTGCTGCTGGGGACATCATCTCTGTGTCTTCAATCTTTGGAGCTGTAGACTGTGTTTCCACCACTTCAACACTGTTGGGGGTGCACGGGTTCATTTCCAGTGTTTTAAGTGTCTTATTCCCCTGAAATGAGAAAAACAAAAAGGAAGAGACACTAAACTAAAAGACCTGGAAAACCTGAAAGCAACAACTTGCCCAAATTACAGGAGTTTGATGGCTTGTGGACTGTACTCTTCCCATAGCCACTAGTACAATACATTAAAAAAAAGAAAAAAGTTTATCATTTTCTGGCTCCCATTCCTGTTAATGTTAGAAGTATCTTACAGAAATTAAAGAATTTTGAGATCTTGAAGTAAGTGTTGGAGAACTCTCCCTATATCTCATCTTTGTATAACCCATTCCTGAAGACTGTTTAACTATTATGCCCATTTCCAACTAATGTATCTACCAGGAGGTAGACAGAGAGGTAGATAGCATGGATATGGCAGATCTCCATACTTTCTGCTTTAAACACTTTGACAAAGCTGGGTGTGTTACTGTATCAGACACTTCTCATTAGCTGGAAGAAGAGAAATGCAGCAGTCCTTTCCTAGTTTAAACATTGCAAGTAACTACATTAACAAAAACAGAGGTCTAGACAGCACCTGATAGAAGTTACTTAATAAATTGTTTTGCTTCCTTCTGCTACAGAGTTTCTTCTACAATTGGAACAGATGAGTCGAAGTTTGCAAAAAATTCTTTAACTTGTTTTGTCTTTTATAAACTTAAAATACAAGATTTAAAATAAGGGTTACCTCACAGATGTTCCTCTGAAACTGCAGCGCCTTACTGTTTTCAGGATTTGGGATTTCTGGATAAAATGTTTCCTTAATCCTTTAAAGAGAAAAGAATAAACTATTTTAAAGACAGCAAGGCCTGAATCAGATTGCGAATACACAAAAGGAGTCAGGACACTTCCCTTTAACTCAGAATACTGAAAACATCTGGTGCAAAGATTTAGTGTGTTGAACTTCCACTGAGTATGATGGAAAAAAACAGCAACCGTTTTTGGTTTTTTAAGTTGGGAATTTAATATGCCACATTTACTGAAAGTTGAAGATAGTATGTCTACCTTTGTTTGTAGAGGGCACACAAATTACAGTATGCTGCCAGCTTATTTCCATTTGGAACTATTTATAAAAGGTGCTCATTGGAAGACAGGCTCCTGCAAAAACTTTTTGCATTTCTCCCTCTGACCTCTTTCCAACTCAGTTTCTCCCTCACCTTCTACCATGTGTTTTTGCCATCTACCTTTAAACAAAGCCCACTAACATCTCTGAGTATTTAGAGAAAACAAAGAATTACTAAAAATCATGGAAAACCCTAGCACTGAAGCAAACACTTCCAGGAAAAGATGAGAACCCAAGGTAGGCATTTACCATTCCCTCTTTCGGTAGCAGAAGATGCTGGCCAACACTCCAAGCAGCACCACCACTGCCACAGGGATGAGAATTGCAATGATTAATCCTACAGCTGGGGGATAAGAAAAAGAAAAGACAGAAAATATATATACAATGTTACCATCAAGTTTTATGCCTTTTCTAACATTCCCCCCAATTAAAGACCATTCCATTAAACTCAGCTAATGCAGTGGTCTGCCAGCTGTGACCTACACAATCAACCTTCCCCTTTGCTGGAAGGGCAAAAATCCATCCATAAAGAGATTCAGTGACAACTTCAGGAATTAGCAGATATTTCTCTCTGATTGTTTAATTACAGAAGGCTTCATGTGCAGCCCAAGACTCCCTGCTAAAGTGATTCTGTTCTCACTATGCACTGGCACTGCACTTTCATGCTACCTGAGTTGGCCAAGTTTCTGCTAATGGCTCTTCTAGGTCAAAAACTAATTGCATAAACAGCATTGTCTTTTATATGTTTTACTGCTGTGTTGTAATGCTTCCAGTCCCTGGGCTATGGCTGCAACACACCCCCAGTGCCTTCTTCCATTGATATTAAATGCCTCAAGACTGATTTTTCATGCATTTTAGTTGCACCTCAGTCTTTAGTCCTTCATAGAAAATACTTTTGTTCTCTCATTCTCCAAAGCCAATCTCTTTTTCATTTTTTTGTAATTGTCTTTCTGTGTTTGCCTCTGTCCAGGGATCAATAAAACTGAATTCAAAGCAGAGAAGCATCTGTTTACAACTCTGAAACTGATAATTATTTCCACACTGTCTTTCTTCCCACCCTGTATTAACAGATATTCATCATGGGATATCTGACAGAATCAACTAGCTGTTTGAGAAAATTAAGCTCAGACTCCACTGTATTTAGTAGTAGGTTAGAAGTTATTTTTTTATGCATATATTACCAAGAACTATGAAGTAGCTGTAAGAGGAAAGGATATTTCCCTCACTCTAAGCTGCACCAGTTTTTGCATTTACAAAAAAAACCAACTAAATAAAGGGGAAAATAAGACTGTAGACCCAAACCACATACAGCACCAGAAAAAAGCCCACAGACCAGCAAAATAAGCTCAGCTTCAGATACATCATACAGCACCTGTGCTAAAGACAGGGATTTATCTCAACAGGAATCATCAACTTACAGTCCTCCTTTGTCACCACATAGAGGCTGTTTGGAGGGCTCAACCCACCAGCAGTGTAGGCTTGCAATTCCAGCTGGTAACTCGTTTTGCCTTGAAGATCAAGTATTTTCATAGACTTCTTTGTTAAGTCAGTGATATTGTTAACTTTAAGTTCTGGATTCCCTGTTTGTTTGGAAGCAGTAAGAAAAGCATACCTTTGTAAGAAAGGATTCAAAAAGACAACCTCAACCTTAGCAAAACTTTCTTGAAGTGAGCAGGTGAAACCTGAATAACAGTCCATGTAAAGAAAAACTGAAATAAAACACCCTAGCAATGCTGCTTGCTTACACAGCACCAAACAGCACAGGAGCGTGGTGCTGCTGCTGCAGATTGACTTAATTTCCTTACCCTGCTTGTGCTCTTACGAATGTGAGTCAGGCTTCAGTCCTGACAAGACCGGCACTGGAAGAATATACACTGTTAAATATAGCCATGTAACCCCCCCACCTCATCTACCCAGGGTATCTGAGCACAGGACAGCATGACACATTGCCACTTAGTCACTGCATTGCTTTATGGCTCCAGTGAGACACAATTTTCTCCAACTTCTGTTTTATATCAAAAAACAACTGTGCTAATCACACAAGGAGGTGATTAATTTAAATGCCTTTGTCACATATCAAGGGCCAATTATAACAGTGCAACTGAATTATTATTTAAGATTCTTCTCTATTAAAGTGAAATTAAATAATTAAAAAATAAAAAAGAAATATGTAAGCAAGGAAGTTGCAATCTACACAATTAACATACCTGATTCTGAAAGTCTAGGCTTTAAAGCATCTTTTTCACCTTTTGCAAAGGAAAGAAGATATCCTTTTAAAAACCCTCGGCATTCTTCAATAGGAATGTCTTCCCATTTTACCAATATAGAATCAGAAGAAGTTTCTTCAACAATAAAATTTGGTGCAGTTTTTGGAGCTGTAAGGAGAATTATGAAGGAAGAAACTGGTAAGAAATTACCTTATCATAAAATGCTGAAACCATGTAAGTATTTAATCAGTTTTATTCTGGAGCTAGCATTTTCCAACCATATAAAAGTTCCTCAAGACTCCTCAAGTACATGTGAAAGCAGGAGGTGCTACAAAAATATAGCTATGTTGGACTAATTGTTAATAATTAATGCTGTATTAGCTACTAAGAGGTGCTAGAAGAAAAATTTCTCTTTGGTCAGACCCATACATGTAAATACCTTTCTTCCTGTAACAAACCTCAAAAGATTGTATAAACATTCAAAGGATACATATTATCTTTTACAGGATTTAACTCTGTGACATCATAGCTTGCCTTAAAACCAAAAAAATCCACATTCCTACCATCTCAGCTTAAAAGAACTACTCTCAGCAGTTTACACAAGTCCTTATTCCAATACCTGAAGCCTACTGAAAGTGTTACAGCAGATAATGCATACAGTCATGTATAATGCTGGGGCTTAGTCTGACATTTGGCTTTGATCTAGCAGGGCTGCACTCATGTTTAGGAAGGCATTCATTTTTTTCTTGATGGTTATCTGTCCAAAGGCAAATCTGGAGTTTTAGAATGAATTTATGCTCTCGTGGATTTCTCAGTTCCTAATAAATTTCTTCTGCACGTTTAGTGCATTTTTAGTCTCTCAAAGTCTTTATAGCTTGAAAGCTTTTGATCTGTTCATAACACACATGGAAAACTCTTCTGGGAAAACTTTCAGAATTTTTACAGAGATACAAATGGCTGAAAATTGAGTTTCTGGTAAAATTGCCTTAACCTCACCTTCAACCTTAGCAATGAAATAAACAACACCATTTCCAATGACTTAGATTATGTCAGCAGCTTAGTTTTCTAAGCAAAGTATTTTAGCAGAAAACACACTAAACTTCAAAGTGAAATGGGTGCTGTAATTGCAATACAATTGCAATACAGTACAGCTGTGGTGTTAAGGGGTAAGGTCATGTCCAGACACCTGGGAATAGAAAGTATTCAGACACTAATTCATCCTCAGGCCAGCCAGAGCTCAGCACTGGGTCAAACGCCAGTTACCCAGACAGGGTTGATGTGAGACAAGAATACAAATGCAATTCTCAAAGTGGTTTGTGCTCTAGGATCTAGTTTGGATTGAAGAAGTGCTTTCAAACAGAAAAGTTATAGATACTTTTTACACTTGCTGAGCTGTACCAAATATACTTGGAAATTTACTTGGACTTGATGAATCCAAGAAGTTGCCTCCTCTTGTGTAGAAAGGACCATGGCCACGTAGTTCAAATTATGGCTGAGAACACTGACTCTGTGTCACCACCCAAGCTGGAGAACCCAGGGTTATTGCATATGCTTGGAACTGGAAGTGTCTGGAGAAATGTGTTACAGTTATACACGGAGAATAAACAGAAGTCAGTAGTACTGCATGGGGATTCTAGTCTCAGTCTTCTTCTGCCAACACTGAGCTAAAAATAGACACAGACTAAGTTCATTTTGCAGAGATCCTGAATTATAAAA
The DNA here is from genome assembly GCF_001522545.3 of Parus major. Lineage (NCBI taxonomy): Eukaryota > Metazoa > Chordata > Aves > Passeriformes > Paridae > Parus > Parus major. The sequence continues at coordinate 11,843,245 of NC_031799.1, forward strand.
ATGCACTTACGCAGCTCTTTCATATACCCAGTGATGTTTTTCAACAACTGATAACCCATGGATTTGCAGCCATACAGAGAAAAGTTGTATCTCACGCCAGGTTTGAACAGAGCTGCAAGAGAAAATTGCTGTAAGAATATTTAATTTCAGAAGAATGATGCCTTTAGATCTCACATGATGCAGACATATAAATACATATTAAAAGATTACTAAGTATAATGATATAAATGCCATCCCTACTTGTAATTTCTATAAAAGCTATGCCATCAGATGTGGTTTAGAAGCAGTAACCAAATCTAGCTCCCAGAGAAGGTTAAGTACTAAACAAAGAAGATTCAAAAACAAGCTACTCAAATTGCATAAATTGCCCTTTCCATGGGGAAACACAAATAGAAGTTACCAGAAATAATCCCCTTCCTTTCCTCCCACAGCAGACATGTAGATCCTGCCTCATCAGAAATACAAGTGCACTTTGAAATAACCAGGCTTACTGGAGCAACAGTACAAAAGATATGCAGAAAATGCTCAAAAGTGACAATGAAGCAACTTAGCAATGACCTTCAGTCTTGAACTAACTTTAAAAATACACATCGTCATCAAATTTATGCTTCCCATGTCTTTGGTGGAAGCACAGATATTTGATGCTATAATATCTAAATAATTTACCACTTTCTGGGATTTTCTCAAGTCAGGGCTGTACACTATCAAGACTTTTTCTAAGCAAGATACCACTGTGAAACTACACAGAAGTCAACTGGGTTTTGCAAGAGTTCAGGTCCAGCCTGAGAGATTCTCCTAGCAGGACTAAGAGCAGTAGTATTTGCCAGCTTGAGCCCAGCCCTAGTATCTGGATAACTCACACAAGGGTCACATGCTGCAAGAACCATCCCAGTGAAGAGCTCAGGAGTAAAGCAGTGCATCATTGGACAGACACACTATTGTCTGCTTAAAAGAAAAAGTAATCTCTAGCTAGCAAAAACGGAAACAACATGGACACAGTGTTGTAATTACAGACAGAAAAACATATTGCTCCCACTCTCCGAGGTCTCGCTCCCCCTCAACTTTCCTATATGCACAGCTCCAAGTTGTTTTCTTGAATGGAGCATTTAGAAATTCCTCTAATAGGCAAATATATACTCTTACAGACACAGAGAAAAAAAAAAAATCCCACATCTTTAATGGGTTCTCTCTTTCCTCTTCTGCTACTATAGTCCCACCACAGCTGAATTTCATTTCCCTGATCTGCCCACCAGCATCTAGAGACCTGGAATGTGCCCTGTTCCAGGAAATTTCAATAGCTGACAGCAAGCCAACACATGGAGGTCACACTTAAAAAAATCTGCCTCATGTGAAAACAACGGATTAGTCTTCTCCCATCCTGAGCAGCACTGTTTATGCTTAGAATCCAAATAAAACCCCAAAGTCTAGATTAACCATTATGCATTAGGCTGAGTTAGGAAATCGTGGGGTACAGCGAAAAGAGGTAATTTCAAAACAATTAATAAACATAGGATGATAAAAGTTAAGTCAAGACTGATACTTGGATTTGGCAAGACTGTATAAGAAATTAAAATAAACACAGTACCAGGAAGAATTTCATTTATTTACACAAGTACACAGCAATCAAACAATCTGCAACCTATAGCTTCATGCTGCTCTTATTCCACTTGCTGCTCAGGATCTCAACCAGGAAAACTCAAAGAAATTATTTCTGACTTACCAGATTTTATCACTGCATTTGTTGTATTTGAAGGAAACTTCTGCCAGTCCACACTACAGGGCTCAGACCCAGATGAATGACACCATTTTACTATGTAGCCACATGTCATGTTGGGGTAAGAATCCCAAGAAATATTAATTCCATTCCCCATTGCCACGGCCTGATCTGTTGTGACATTGTCTGCAGCAAAGATGACACAAAAATCCATCAAACAGCAGACATTTATCTATAGCCCAACATGAAAGAGCCTTCCAGCCACAGCACAATGGCTTTATAAACGGCAGTCATTTCTAAGAACTGTGAAATTCGAAGCAGTGCACTCAGCTGAGCTTTCTGGAGTGCTCAGAATCAGACATAGCCTGCAGCAAATCCCTCAGCCAGTCTTAAATATGATGATGAGAAATGCAGCAGCTCAGGAATGGCTTAAAAAGCACTTTTTCAAGGTAGGGATTTACAGCAGATGTCAAGTTCAAATATGAATTGACACCAATCTGGCAGGAGCCTCCAGCTATAAATTCCTGCTGTCATTTCATCAAATGGTTTGCTTTATGTTCCTTTCAAAGTGTCTTGCTGTCACTCGCCCAACCACAGACAACCATTTTTCATGAAGAATCAACAGCAATAATCATGTCCCTGGTGAACTTTAGGGAGGCTTCAGTCTACACCAAGGGCAAACTATACAAGAAAGAAAAGGAAAAAAAAAAGGCTTTGCCTTTAGTCTATTTTTCTTGTTTCTGATTATCAAAGGTTTAGCTGCCCCTGAAGTGATCAGATCTGAGAACAGCTTCTGAATCCTGCAGCTGCCCTCGATGGCTGTCCATCAGATGGGATCCCACAGAGCTGAGGGATGGTTTCCAAAGGCCACCACAAAAGCAGTGGCCCCATGACATATCTGCAAAAACAATCTCAGGGTTTCAGTTTTCCTTTTTCAGTGTTCTCATTTATGCTTCCCATTGAGTCTATTATTTCATTTTATTAAAGCCATAAAGTATGGAAGGCTGAAGGGCAAAGAACAGTTTTTAAGAATTTGTGCTATGAAAACTTTACTCGCACAGATGTGCTGTAAATGGACTGTCTATTTCTAAATAATCTTAACATACAGTTAAGTGTACAATTATTTTGTAGCTTGCTCATGGCCAGAAAAAGACACATGAATAAAAAAAGCAAATCAACTCCAAGGGCTTTGATACTTTCCCCAGAAAAAACACTATGCGTCCAGAGCACTTTTCAGAGACAGTGACAAATTAATTACGGCAGTGTATCCTTTGTTTGTGTTTTCAGTTGTCAGAAAACCTCAGCAGATCTCCAGCTTCATACCCTCTGCTCTCTTATGGACATGAAAAGCACTTACAGACTGCACACAGGAAGCAGCCAGAAAAGATGTCTGGGCAGAAATGTCATCCAGTTCTTTGAATGAGTCATCTTTTATGACTCCAGTCAGTGACTCAATTCCTATACCAACTCAGGAGAAAATCTTCAATGAGTACAAGTTGGGTAACACCAAAGGGAACCTCAGACATCTAATAGCAAGCTATAAATGAATGCAAAGCTCTAGCTGCCATCAGCTATCCCAAATCTATTACACCACAAACCTATTACAGAGACCTCTTTGACTCCCAGAGCCTCACTATTTCTCTGCTGAAGGAGAGCAATAAAAGCATTTTAAATCAACTGTCCTATACAATTACTTTTCCATCCAATGGGCAGACTAAGAATACAGTACCAGGTATTAGTATTGCTGCTGGGTTCAGTTCTGGGCTCCTCAGGACAAGAGAGACATGGAGCTCCTGGTATGGGTCCAGTGGAAGGCAACAAAAATGCTTAAGGGACTCTCCTCTTTTGAGGAAAGGCTGAGGGAGTGAGCCTGTTCAACTTTGAGAATAGGTGACTGAGAGGAGACCTCATTAATGTCTGTCAGTGCCTGGAGAGAGGGGTCAGAGCATGGACCAGGCTCTGCTCACTGGTACTGAGCAATAGGACAGAACCTATTCTGTTCCACTTGAACATGAGGAAGAATTTTCCTGTGCAGTGACTGAGCACTGGAACAGACTGCCCCAAGAGGTCATGAAATCTCCCTAACTGGGGATACCCAAGCATCATCTGGACACAACCCTGTGCCATGTGCTCTGGGATGGCCCTATTTGGGTGAGGAGGTTGGACTGTGGACCCTTCCAACCTCACCTATTTTGTGATTGTTTTGGAGAAGCACAAGAAACATATTTTACATGGTTTTCCTTCACACAGAAGCAAACTTGTTTTTTCATCTCACTGTGAATTTCATTCAAAACACATTTCTTCTTCCGATGAGAGATGGCCATGTCTTATAAGAACCTGAGTTGCCAGACAACCAAATGTGACACCTGTTCTTCAGGTGGGCAAGGAGAGCAGACTCATGAATGCTCCTGGCAACCAACCAGAGATGAGGCTTGCTGCATAAATCTGTCCTTCCTGCAGAGCACCAGCCGGATCTGGAGCTACAGGTTTGGGTTTTGGTAGATTACACTGTGTGGCGCTCAGGGAAGAGTGGACTCTTAGTAACTGCTTTGCAATATTATCTACTCTCCAAGCTCAGTGTTAGGAGCAGAAAATCATTATCTGGCTCAGCTATTTGCCTTTACAAAGCCCTCAGCAAGAGTAGCAGTGTTTTAATTGGGAAGCTAAAGCCCTAACTCCTTTTCAAACACTGGCTCCCTAACACAAGGATGCCAACACTTAACCAACCAGCCCAATTAATATTCTCCTGCAGAGCTCACAGGCATTGAACTGATAATTCTTGCCTTAAAAAGCCACACAACACCTCCAAAACTTCTGAATCTCTTTAGCATGTAACACTTCTCAGTCTTAGCAGCACACAAAAATATACTGAGCTCCCTAAATACCAGGGATCTACACCGGTATACTCTTGAAGCCTCATTCTTGCTTCTGAAAAGTGCAAATAGCTGTAAAGACTGAACATTATCATCTTTATTTTATGTAAAGAGCACGAATAATTTGTGAGACACTACTCTAAAAGCAAAGCAGCATTTTTTTCCCCTCACCCAGCAGATTTGTGTGGGGAAATTAACACAAACAAACAAAGCATTATGTTTCAATAAATGAACTCTCCCAGGTATTCCCCAAGCTTTGAAGGTGTTTAACTCTCAGCTGGGAGCACTCACCACTTGGAATCTCCACACTTGTTATCCTTGAAGGGGGAGATGAGCCCGCATGGTTTCTGGCTACAACGCTAATTACACAATCACTTTTTCCAAGTTTTATCTCAGTACTGTTTGAGGGTTCAAAGACTACTTTATGCTCCAGTAGTGTCTCTAGCAGGTAGCAGGACACTTCATGAGACACTATTTTTCCATTGGTTTCAGAAAGGGATAAGGGCTATGAACAGAAAAAGAGTACATTAACACCAAAATGCAATATACATAGGATAATAAGAATTTACTGTTCTTGATCTAGTCTGATGATGGTATAAGGCAAAAATAGTAACTCAAGTGTGACTTTGAGAATTAACACAAAAGTTCCTAAGTTTTTAATTTTCAACTGAGATGTATAAAACATTTAAATCTTCATGTGAAATGCTTCTCAAAGCAATGTTTAAATTATAAAACTTTAATAACATTCTTATTTGGGGAAAATATTTGTCTCAATGGATGGTTCTATAAAAAGTTAAGAAACGCGGTCTGGTTTATTGACTATAAACTTCACTAATTTATAAATGTGTAAGTAAATAGTTTTTTGTACAGTTACATTACATATTATTTTACATGTGTATGTATTATCTACCTTCCAGAAGACTATTAGACTTTCACCGGAAGGACTTCTCTCTCTCCAGATATCTGGTCCTCTTGCAGGAGCTAAATAAAAAATTAAGAGTGGTAGTTTTTTCCCCAGTTGCACAGTAGACAATTTACAATCTATGAAAAGTTAGGTTTCTTTAGATGACTAATTTTAAAATATGGATCTTCACAATTTCAACATTTTATAAGCAAGAGTTAGATGAACTTACGGGCTTCTGATGTTGTCTGCTCCACTGCCCTGCTCCAGTCACTCCATCTCCAGAAGTGGTCAGCAGCCGAGCAGCGCACCCTGAACTGGTATTTGGTGTCAGGGTGCAATGCACTCAGCTGAGCTGTGTAAGTTGAGGATTTCCGACCAGGCACGGAGACATTGTGCTGTTAAAAATTTACAGAAATTGACAGGATACATGTATTTTTTTATCCTAGATTATACTGCTAGTCAACACCTAAAAAGGTGGGGTTTTTTGTCCCCCAAAAATATTGAGTGTCAAAGCTGCAGTCAAGCCCCATGAAGAAAACAGTGAGAAAAAAAATGTCCCATGGAGTCACCCTAAACAATGAAACTTCAGAGATCCACCATAAAGCATAAAGTTCTATATAGCCAGAAACTGAAGCATACAGTAGGCGGCACCTTTGAGATGTGAACAGTGAAAAGGAGAGGCAACACAGATGATTCGTCAACAGGATGAGCTCTGCACACAGTAGCGGGTGGCTGTTTCCCAGTCCCCCTCTCTCCCATATGCAGCAAAATTGCTCACATGGGGCAGGCCAGGATTTCACCTCTGGTGTTTGGAACCCACACTTCCATGGAACACATGCACATCAGACTGTGGGGACAAAGGCCTTTTCTCTGTAATACACACACAGAACTGCACTAAAGACAGTCTGTTTGAGCAGGATGTTTATCATTCAGTCTGCTGCCTTCATTTTTCCTTCAAAATATAGTATCCAGATCTTACCCAGGTGATCTCAAGTAACAGCTCTTATGACAGGACTAGTCTCTTCTATTACTCTTAAAGCGCAGTGAGTCTAGAGAGCATTTCATTTTCACAATTACTTAAAGAAGGCCTAAGCCTGGGAATGTTTTTTTACTGAATGTAATTATAACACATGTGCATCACAGCTGCCAAAAACTGGACTCCAAGTGACTTTAAGATGAAATTAATTGTGCATTTCTAAAGCCAAATGACAACTTGAAAAATACTAGAAAAGCCAACAATCTCTCATACGGATGGAAATGCTTCTGAAAACATCCTCAAAATGGCATGTAAAACCCCATAACAATTTCACAGCTACTTTTGTGACAGGGAACCCCTGGAGGTTTTTTATTAAGCAACCAGTGACCATAAAACAAAGCTAGGAAAGCTCCTGCCAAGCTGTTTGCTGTATACAAAATATCTGTGGGTGAGAGCTCTGATACAGGTGAAGGGAATCAAACTGCTGTGGAAGTATAAGTCCTGACCCTCTCCCACTATCCCAGATGATGACTGATGCAGTAGCAGGGTTCACGACTGAGTGCATGCTCCAGGTTTTGAGCTGCATATTCCAAAAATATCTAAGCTCCTTTTGTAGTACCTAATCTCTGGTATTACTTAACACGTGTTATTACAGAGAAAATATAAAAGCTTAAGGCTCCTGCACTCATTAAGTGCTCTGAAAGTATTTTAAAAATACTCTTCCAGAGCATGCACCCTATTATTTTGGAGGCATGTACATAATGATTATCTTCAGTTTTAGCTGCAGCATTTCTGTGGCTTGCTTTACATTATTCAAGGCTGTGCCAAGCTGCCAAGTGCAAAGGGTAACAGAATACTGCTAAAAATCAAACAGGCATCACAAAAACAAGCCTCTGAGGTTAATGTACTCAAATTAAAAATTCAGGCTCTGTGCATCAAGACCTACCTGAGAATTCAGGCAGGCACATGCCTACCTGAAATGATCAGAGATACGTATGCACAAAGAAACTGGGAATAAATCTCAGGCCAGCTGAAAATGCACTTCTCATTAGGCTTCCCCAGTGAGACAGGTCACCCCACACTAAATCAGGCAATACAGAAGAGGCTACATTCACATCACCTATATTCAGTATCTGATGCTAGTGTCCCGACAGTCAGCAGAGTAAACATGCTCCAGTCCCTGATGCAAAGCATCAGGTAGCAGCTGGAAGCCTAACCTGAAAAGCTGAAAATTGGTACCCCACCCAAAAATACCATCTTCTATAATGTTGCAGAGGTCCTCACTGGAGTTTACCTACTGATACATCCCATAGGAGAATCCTCCCTATCCTGCTTATATATCACTGACATATGAGTAGGTTTAGCAGCTGCCTATTGTGGCCACATGTGTGTCAACTGCTGACAGCAAACAAATGAGCTATTCTCTGAGGGGAAAAAATAAAGGGAGAAATTCAGCTGCAGACTTCAAGATCTGAAACAGCCAGTGTGGAAGTCTGCAGGGCAGCAATGCATCCTATTAACACAAGAGTGTGCTAATACAGCTTGCACTAGGAAGGAAAAAGCACAGGGACTGTTACCTAAAAGATCAGCATAAAGTGCTATGCACCCCCTTGAAGTACCAAATAACATGATGCGTAATTTGACTTTTCTCTAGTGTTCAAAACAAAAAAACCCCAACCAACCAACCAACCCAGGCAATTACAGAGATGAGCAGGATTTTTTCTGATTCTAGTAAAGGAACTACTGATTACTACATTAACAATTTAATACGATCACTAGAATTAAGCTGTTAGTGAGAAAAGAATTTGAGAAGTGATTAGTTCAGTGAAAGAGATCAGCATTTGTTCCAAACAAATTATCTTTTAAAAGCAACACTTACCAGTTTTCTCTCAAAGTGACTACTGCTAATTTCAATTTGACACAGAAGCCTGATCTCAGCAAAGCTGCCATTTATAAACCAACGCAGTTGGATACTTGTAGAGTTGTTCCCAGTAACAGTTAACTTTTCTGGGGCTTTTGGATGAACTTAAAAAAGAAATAAAAATCCTTCAGTTATAATAAAAAAAATACCATTTACTTTACTTCAGAAAAATATTATTTTAGAAGATCAGAGAGAATCAAATGGATAAGTGTTTCAATCAGCAACTGGGAAAACTGGTCCTGGGAAAGCACCTACAAGCAGTCTCATTCCTGACTCTTCTCAACTATCAAACATGGAAACAGATTTACTTAAGACTGGGTATACTGCACACATGATAAGGAGCTGAGACACAGAAAAACATTTTTCCTCTTACTGATCTTATCAAAAAAGTGAAACACCAACTATTTCAGATGACAAGTGACGGATGAATTTACTTAACTTTGTTCAATTTCTGTGAAGTTTCTTAGTTAGGACTTAAAATCAGCAGACCATGACAAAGGAGGATTCCTAAATGACCCCACCCCAAAACTCCCTTCACAGAATTTTTCAATAATATTCAACACTAACATTCACAGCTATCAGAGAAGAAAAAAAATCTATTGTTAGATTTGGCCCAGATACCTTACATAAATATGTACTGTTTTGGGATTAAGTGGACAATGCAGAAAAGAAAGAAAAGGAAACAAATAGGAAACACCAGCATATCATCTGGGTGTGAAATAGCCCAGTTTATAATCAATAGAAACAAATTCTGCTTTTCTCAACTCTGTCAATTTACTCTTACAATTCTAATCTCAGGCTAGCTGAACTGAGATCTGGACAAAAAAATATGCACTGTCCTCATATTTAATTCAGCTTTTTGGAGAACAGAATGTATTGGTTACATACTGCAACCTGAAACCTCAGCTATGATGGTGGAGGAGAAAAGGGTGGCAAAGGCAGTGTTAGAGAGGTGGTCTTTCTTTCCCTTTTTAAACTGAAGGTCTAACAAGAGAAGTTATTTCTTTCTCCCAACCCTGACAGCAGATAATCATGGCTATTACAAACAGCACACAATAGTCTTGCTATTACCTTCTGTCTTTTCATCTTATTTTTTTTATGCCCCAAATCCTGCTGCTGTAAAACTGTGTAATAATTTGCCCCATAAGCAGACACTGAAATACAGGATCATTTACATACAGTTATAACTGGTTCATAAGCTACACCTAAATTTTAATTGTTGATGTGTAATAGAATATGAAACAAAACATAAACTTGCCCAGAGAAGCTGTGGATGCCTCATCCCTGGAAGTGCTCAAGGCAAGATTGGAGAGGTCCCTGAGCAACCTGACCAAGTGTGTGGCATCCCTGCCCATAGCAGGAGGTGGGGCATGGGGACTGTGTGTGCTGTCTTGGAACTAAATGATCCTTAAGGTCCCTTCCAACACCAGCCACTCTGGGATTCCATGATAAACAGCAGCTGGCTAATTATTACATCCCAGATTAGCCTTTATCACACAGCAGTCTGCTGTTGAGAACTGGCATCTCCCTGTACAGTTCATCACATGCCCCGGGTCATTTTCATGTTCAAATTATTGAATAAGGCAGTAATCTGGTGACAACTAACAAAAAAATGAAAAGTATACCATGTCAGAGCTCTGCAAACCCAAAACAAACAGCATGTAGGAACCATCTTTCTCCCTTTGTAAGTCATAAGTCTTACCTCTTTGAGTTATATCAACCAAAAGAGATGACTGTGCTTGCCCAATAGGATTGGAGACGCCTAATATGAAATCATAGGTTTTTTTATCAGGCAGTACTGGAAAGCCACAGGCATGATCTCTGTTCACTTCATTGACTTCGCATGAAACATTTTTACCAGATGTTCTATAAAGTAAAGAGAGGAGGGAAAAGCTTCATTTTTGAATAAATTAATTCCTAGCAACAGTCAGAAGTCTAGACTGAAAACATGGTACAGAACAATGGGTTCAGTTCACATGGCTTACAGAATGATTTGATTGCAGAGGCATATCTAACACCACAATGCAGGTTAAAGTGGCATCAGTCATGACTTGCCCTGTTCTCACGTGAAACTCTCCTCTTCCACTAGCATAAATTTCCATTCTCTCACTTCTCAAAAGCCTGGAAAACAGGTAGGTCCTGTAAAACCACCTCACAAGCCACAGCTAAGATTCTGATTTAAAGTATCTTTGTTCAGATCAGCATACATTTGCATTTAAAGAATTTTCTTAATTGCTTTCTGAGCTAGTGAGATGCTACACACATTGTCTTTCTACAATCCCTGTCAAATATGAACTAAGGTTTGTTACCTGGAATACATCCACTAGTCCCAGTTGTCTTTTAATCAAAAGCAGGAAAGGCAGTCCGATAACAGACAAGAACAGTGGTGGATCTTTAGGGATAAAATCTAAGATGTGTACATGTACATATGTACATGTATCTGTTTAATCAGTGTTAAGCCTGATTCAGTAGCACAGGTTTAACTAACTTCTTTTTTCAGGTATTTTTACTGTGCTCCAGCTGATCTCTGAGCTTCCTCCACACCACACTACTTCAATAGTTCAGTGAGGGCTGACAATAAGGATGAGAGTATTTATCCCAAAATGCATCACATTAATCTCACTGGGCTGACCAAAACAAGACTGGACAACGTTCTTACTTATAAGATGAATATGGGCAGTCATTGACTGAAGCTCCTTTCCTTTGAATACCTGCCCTATTTTGTCCACCTCTTTGCACCCTACCCTGTGGCTTTTTTAGCACCGGCACTCTAGATGACATCTGTGACTGTTACTCAAACCTCATTGCCTCCAGCATGCTTCTAAGCCGCCATGAGACTCCATTTCTCATCATTCTGTGTGACTCAGGCCTCTCCTGGCTTCTTTCCCTGACTGCTCCTTTGGAATGACACAGGCCCTCCTCTCACCATGGGAATTTTGTTAGCTTCTCACTGACTTCTAATCACAACCACCAAGGAACTGGTTGCATTTTGCAAGTGCTATTCCAGTGTAGAAACACTTTTTTAAGGTTTTACATGTCCTGGCCTTAAAGACAATGTAGTAGGACACTAGTTGACTGCTTCCTGGGAAACCAGTGTTATTTGTCTTTTCAGTGTTTTACGGATAACATTTCCTCTGCCTGCTCTAATTCTTAATGGCAGGAGAAGAGATGGAGGTCAACTGCTGTTTTCTCTAGTGGCATTTGGGATATGCCCCACGAGCTGTCTTAGAATTGCTACTCAGTGAACTTCTGTCATCCTGCTGAGCAGAAGCTCAGTGAATGTCTGACATCATCTGACCCAGGTTTCATATAAAAAAAAATCAAAAATTAGTGCTAGACTCCTACCATCTCCCTGTATTTTCATGCTGGCCTTGTATACATGTTGGCAGTAGTCTGATACATTAAGCCCTTTATCTAATTGTGGTTTCATAATGGTGTAAACCTTTGGGAAAAGCCATCTTTAATTCCCATTGGAATTTTGCAGGGCTAGACAATGGTTTTCCAAAATTAGTTTAGGTCCAGCTTGCTGAAATTCTTGGAAAGTATTTTAGGGTCTAAGCAATCACATTCAAATAGATATTGTGCAGTAAATCCCAGGCAGCAGTGGAGGTATTCCAGCTTTATCCTTTTACTCCTTGTAGTGCTGATTAATTTTACCTTTCAAATAAACTGTACTTTGTTCTTCGTTCTCCGTATAGCCCACTGGGCCTGCCTGGTTTCCAGGTGCATTTTATTATCAGAAAGTTGGGTGTTTCACAGCTGAGGTTTTGGGGAATATCAGGAGCATCTGTAGCATGAAAGGAAACCAAAACAGTTAACTGATGTTTTGTCATCCTGGTGCAACATTTGGCTTACCGAAAGCATTGCTCTTTTGTTTACTGGGTCTAGACTGAGTGCTTCAAAAATACATGGCAATAGCTACACCCCAACCACAGAAGTAATATGCTTTAATAAAAGACAATAAAATAGATGGATAATTGTCATCCCCATCTGACTAACACTTGACTCTAGAAGTCTAAGTAGGTGGGTAATCTGGCAAATCACATGCTCACAAGCTCCAGTCTCTGACCTGGAAGTATTCCACTGAAGCTCTGCCAAGAGTTTTCTGAAATTCTGAGCATCAGTTCAGCCACTGAGCAATGCAGGAATGCTGTCGGCTGTGCGTCACATTTTCTAACATGCCAGCCCCACCACTGCTTTGAATTCTCCAAACAAGTCAAGGAAATGTCAAGGAAATGGTCCTTTCAGCATGAATTCCACACTGAATTTGAAAATTAAAGCAAGCCCTGAATGGCTCATCCTCTTCACCATGGCTCTCCCACCACTTTGGAAGTGCCCATCTTTTCCTTTTAAGTCTTGTTCTTTGTTCCCATACTAGAGCAGTGCTGAGTGCCTTGCTGGAAAAGACAGGCAGTGCTCCCAATACAGAGGGTAACCATGCCAATGTGAGACTAGGCAGTGCACTTATTTCAGGTCTGGTACACTTGAGGTACATAAAGTGGAAAGGTGTATGCCAAAGGTGGAACAGCAATATCCATATATTCCAGATATATTCCTTTCTCTCTGCCCTAGAGAAGGGCAACTAACACAAAAGGCAACAATGGCAGGCTTAGTTCAGATTACGAGCGGTGAGCCAGAAAAGAGCATGTGTTTTGCTAGGCCTAGGCTTAACTAAAGTGTTTTGTATACATATTTACTTCCTCCACCTTTTCTGCCCCTCACCAGCAAGAGGATCATAATAAGAACTCTCCTCACAAAGGAGGTACTACAAGAAACACTGACAAGAAACATCCCATTTAAAAAAAAAAAAAAAAAAAAGAAAGAAAAACCTATGGGATTGTCACAGCTTTCATTCTTGAACCACTAACTTATTTACTAGATGATATTCCCACAAAAACAAATTCTGCACAAATAATGTAAAAATGGGATTATCACTGAGAAGTCATAAAAAGCTGAATTCTGTTTGGCATTTCCTAGTGCACATTTAACAGACTAAGTCAATGACAGTATGCACAGTCTGGAGAGTGGAACACACTTTCAAAATGATTCCAGTTTCTCCCGTCCTTTTCCTCAACCCCAAGGACCTTAAATTCAAAGGCAGGAATTTGTAACGGGGAATGGGATTCTATGGAGCAGCTATTGGAATATGATAACTCTCAAATTCCCTGTGAGGAAAAAACACACTAAGCTTTAAAGTGACCAATTATGGGGAAGAAGAATTAGGTACAGCAAGTCATTTGTTTTAATAGGTATCTGTTTCTGGAACACATGTCTGAGCCTTGTATGACTACACAGAGAAGATGCACAGCCAGTCAGTACCTTTAAAGAAAACACTGAAAGGAAGTTTTAGAAGAATGCCCAGGAAAGAGAAATTACTGCCTGGTTTTCTTTGCTGTAATTAGCTCCCAAAGAGCTACCCTGGATGAGCATCTGTTGCTGCAAGTTTTGTTGTCTTCACTTGACTGCTTGGTAAATTAATGTTTGCACTTAGAGTTCTTGCTCTTTCTCTCACCTAGTCATGGACTATACTAGAACAGATGTAAACCTAAACTGATAGAGACTGGTGGAGAGTTGAATATTCATATGGAAATAAACTAACTGGCATTCCAGATCATGAAAAAGTACCTTAGACCAAGATACCAATCAATGAGAGAAGCACTGGGCCACGTTCTAAAGAGGGTTTACATGAGTACCTTCTTAGCCTTCCAAACTTGGAACTCTATGAGCTGGCCTTTTCACAGTGAAATCAAAAAGTACAGTCCCCAGTTCAACTTCAAAACCAAGGGCCAGCAGGGCAAAAAAACCACAACAGTACTTTTTTTCCTAGCAGAACCCTAAGAGTCTCAAAACAATTTTGTTTTTCCTCAGGTTAGTAAACATGATACATACATCCTACAAACACGACACTTCCTTCCAACCCATTTTCGAGTCTGCACACTACATTTGTCCCGCTGCTATTTGAAACACTGGCATTGAGGACTCTGATGGCATGGCTTCGACTGCTCAGTTGCATCATTGTGTAGGATTTTGATCCATAAGTCATATTTGTTACACGCTGATCTTCTTCATGGACACAACAAAACGTCAAATCTGAACCTACTGCCACCACAGGGTCCAGAGGAAACACTCCACTCCCATCAGGTTCGGTATCTTTTCCTAGCAGAGAAAGAAGAAAACAAAAAGCAAGAAACCACACATGAACAATTTGTAAAACATGACTGAGGAGTACTCCAATGCATACAAACAAAAGTTTGCTAGGTTTCACTAACTAGTGATTGCATTATTTCTCTAATCAAAATGGTCTCAAAGGCAGCCCATCACTGATTAAGGCTCTTCTTCTACCTTGGCTTAATTCTTCTAAAGAAATAAAAGTCTGTGTGGTTGCAAGGGAACAAACATACCAGGGATCACTTCTGCTGGGCTCCAGTCACTCCAATCCTGGGGGCCAACAAACTGTGTTGCATTAATGTAGCAGCGAATCTTCACGTAGTGTGACGTGCACTCCAAAGGCATGTCTGATGTCCAGTTCCAAGAAAGAATGATGTCTTCATGAGTCAGTTTTGAGTAGTAAGTAACCTGGAAAGTTTTTGCACCAAGAAATCAAGACAGAGCTTATGAACACCTGTGAGTAATGACATATAATCTCCAAAGCGTCAACAGAATGGCGAATCAGGTGAAGTAAATCATAAAATCCTCATAGATTATTGGAGTGTTCTACTTAACTTTTAGCTGCACTGCGAATTTACTGGGACAACAGCCCAAGTTTCTAAAGAGCCCACCAGCTAGGTACTGTCAGCCAGAAATACCAGAGGGCAGACATTAGAGCGAGAGCAGGGAATTTAGAGAGAGGTATACTGTACCCTGGGCTTCTCATAGGCAGTAAAATGTTCCAACTTCTTCAAAATAAAACTTTTCTAATATTAGCCCTAGGCATGTTCCATCTTTTTTCCATTATTAAAATTTATAGCACAGAGCTACAAACTGGCCTGGAAGAACTCTGGTTACAAAAAAAAGGAAAAAGAAAGCTGAGCATTTAGAGATGACCAAGACCGTAGACACTGTTGGAGATATAGAAACAATGGTGTAAATTATCTGCCAAAATTGTAATTAAGTTCTAATTACAAAGTTCATACACCAAAAAAAAAAATATGCTGTGCCTAAGTGCCAATGGAACAGTAGCTAGTTTTCCTATTACTGTGAAACTTAACAAGAAGATACCTGCCAGAAGCACTCAGGCCCTGCAAAGCTCTACTATCTTCATCATTCCCAGTTTTTTTTCAAGTGACTTCTCAGGATATTATCAAGGGCAAAATCTGTACATATATTTTTCATAAAAGAAGAAAGGGACCTACTTGTGTGACTATTTCCATTGCTTCTTTTCGGAGTATCTGAATCTGCCAAAGGGCATCCAGTCCATATGGGAAGACCGATCCATTATCACTCCACTTCAGATTTAATGTGGAAGTTGGAAAGTCAGGCATTAAACTAAGAATGCGTGGAGTGACAGGAACAAAGGCTTGAAAAAGAGGCCGAGGGAAGGAGGGAAAAAAAAAGCCATATTCAGGTCATTACTCAGCAACACCAGCCCTACAGGTGTTTAACAGCCACAACTCTCTACTCTGAACTGGCTAGTAGCCATACAAACATGTAACTCAACCTGTATAATTAGAACAAGGCTCTGTGGCTACTTGAGCATGAGAGTTCTCAGGAAAGCACAGGTGTTGATGAATCATCAGGTAGCATTTTCTTCTAATACCTCAGCACACAGAGTAACTGATTGTGAATATGACTTTCACAATGCATACCAGGGAAGATATCCCATCTTTCCCAGCCTTCCTTCAATACCACAGTGATAAAGGAAATATGGTGTCAGTCTTTGAAGTGTTCATGAGAACACTTCTAGGCAGAATGTTGGAAAAAGATCCCCAGAAGTATGTTTTAGAGAGCAGTAGGGAAGTGGGGACTTGCAACAAAAGGGAGAGTGACAAGGAAGGAGAGCAGAAGCACAGAATGGAAGGTGCTCACATGAGGTTCTGAAGATCACAGAGAAAATGACTTTAAGTTACAGGAAGTATTAAGGGCATGATATCCTGATATCACGGAAAGGGGGAAAGAACAGGGGGATTAAATAGAAGCATGTCTTCTACAAACGTGTTGTGGTGAAGCAAGAGGTTGCAAACAGAGAGGAACCTTGGTAATACAAGGGTTATGGCAGTCCACTGGGCCTGGTGCAATCTAAAACATTTTTAAAATATGTGTGATATATCCAACTTCAGTCCTGACCAAGGATCTTATCTGACTCTGTTCAGCACAATCAATACACTGCCTATGATAACCTGTGATGAACCTGAGAGACTCGTTGTATTGACCAAATATTTTTGAGCTGCATTTTAAGTTCTTGAGCTGCTCTTGACTGTAAACAGAACCATGGATAAGAAGTGTTACTGACATTAAAATTTGACTACACTGAAGGAGTAAGCAGGTAAACCAAAGGCAAAAACTAGAAAAAACATGGCAGGTTGTGTCACTGCCATCTTCTGTTTACAACTTCCTTCTTTGCCTGGAAGGAAGTGGGAGAAAGTCTGATTTACTTATGTATGTAGATTAGGAATTTGTTTACAAATGCTTTCTAATTTATAACTAGGACAAAAAAGGACAAAGAATGAGGGATGTAACATTGTTGTATTTTATTTTTGTCCTCACATTTTGCCCTTGATTTTTTCTGCTATGAACTATGGATAAGAGGAGTATTCCTTCTCATGAAGGGTTAAAGAAAACAACCTATGATATATGGAAGCTTCACAGGGAGCCAGCATATCAACATTCTACATAAAGGAATGCTGCCAAAGAAACCTGCAAGCATGTATACATTTGAAGAGTTCTTAAACAGTATAGACACCTTAGATAGACACATATGACCTGATACTTACAGATGTCTTTCTGATGAATTACAAATTCTTTGGTAGCAAAAGCAGTTCCAGAGCTTTTGATTGTCACTGTGATGGAGTTCTCTGGGATTGGAATCTCAACCCTCCTCTCTTCAGTTTTAAAACACACTTGAGGGGTAAATTCACTAAAAAGACAGAGAGAGGGTTAAGCAGTTATTTCATAGGAATTGGATAGGAAGCTAAGGCAAGTTAAAACCTACTCTTGCACACTAATAAAATTCAAATTCTCTGTAATAAACAGAAAGCTCCATATCGAGTTTGTGAAGGAGCCAGACTTGCTTGGGCTTTTGTTAATCTCAGATTAATGGCATTCCTTCATCTTTCAAATCACTTTTATCACAGTGGTAGGTTGTGCACTGTCTATATAATGCAACCAACTAGTTGTTAAGAGAACACTTCAAAGTGAAAGCATTGCTTTTTAACCAAAATCATAGAATCAATAAAGTCCAAAAGAACCTTTAAAGTCATCAAATGCAACTGCTGACCCAGCACAAACACCATGTTCACATTGTCCAACATTCACCATGTTCTTAAGTGCCATATCCATGTTTTTTGAACACTTCCAGGAATGGTGACTATATCACTTCCCTAGGCGCTGTGTTCCAATGCTTCACAACACATTTTGTGAAAATTTTTTTCTTAATGTCTAATTAAACTTGAGGCCAACAAAAGACATATTTCTGAAACCTAGTCGCCATGAATCAACATTTCAAAACAAGAAAAATAAAAAACACTAAACCAAACATAATAGTGCTGTCCCCTCCCTTTGTGTTTCCTGACTCACTCTCCCTCCATTTCTTTTCAAAGTGAGGGCATATGGGTTGAAAGAGCAGGAATACCACTTGTGTCCACATCTTAGAACAAATCTTTTAGCTTCCTTCTACTGCTCAGCTCACAGGGAAAGAGCAGAGAGGATTAAGATCCCAGGTGAAAATGTAGCCTGCACTTAACATATGTGCAGTGCTCAGCACAATGTGATCTGGCTTTTGTCTTGAAGATGTGGATGTATACAGGAAATAATAATGGATGGATGAAGTCCCTTTGCTCATTATCACTGAGATGCAACTAGAAAGGCAGAAAGTTTGGAAAAACCCAGACCTTCCTCTTGGGGGAATGATGGCAGGAAGGAAAGCCGAGAGAACAATGCCAGACTTCCTGCTGAGGGACAGTTACTCACTTATGAACTGGAACAGGACCCTGGAGCTCCCATCAGCTGGAGTCAAGGGCTTGGGTTTAACTCTTAAGATTCACATAAGACTCTGGGCTAGCAAAGGCCAGCTGAGACTTGAGAGCTCAGAAAGGCTGTTCCTCTTTGGTACTGAGACATTAGATGATATTTGGGCAAATGAAAAACAAAACCTCTTTCCCTCAGGGACTTCTGCACCAAGCTCATCTCAGACTCTGCTTCAGGGACCCCAGCCTGTCCTGCTTTGTTAAGGAGAAACAGCAGCAGCTACATGGTTGTTCTTGTTCAGAGGACAGTACCTCATGAACTCTGCACTTCTGAACTCTGGCCACAGAGTTATATACATGGTGTTTTTAAGATAGAAATGATAGCTAGCAATACAGCAGGAATAATGAGACACAGAAAATCAAGCATGTAGGTGTACTAAGTGCAGCCAAGCCCTGGGACCCTAAGGAAAAGTCTGGGCTGCCTGCAAAACTTACAGGAAAAAAAGACAGTACAAGTATCTGGACTAGGGGAAGGATAAAGATGCAAAATGGATTTGAACTCATCCCTAGCACATGATAAGCATTTGGCAGACCCACAGCATGGGGAATTGAACATGTAGTTCTCATTAGTGAAAAAAACACACAGAAGATTTAAGGTTGTTTTTTTTTAACTTTTCTAAAAATTCTCAACTTACATTCACTTCAGAAAAGCTATTTCAATCGTGAAATAATTTTTACGTGTCTTCTAATACAGCTCAAAATTTTTATAAAGCTTGTAAGGCAGTCACTGAGAGATTGTTCATGTTTTTCCACACGAAATCCACGTGAATCTCAACACTTGTGTCATATATTCTACTGATTTGGCCCACAACATCAGGATTCACTGCTTCCAACTCTCATTTCCTTTTGGACTGAACCTGTTTTGAAGATATCCCTCATGAAAACTCTGAGCAAGGGATAGGCAGACACACAGAGAAGTCTGAGTAAATAAGAGGATCTTCCAGTCCTTTGAAAACAGCAAGCAGATTTTGGCAGGCAAGCTGTTAGCATGGAACAACTTTACCAGAATCCCTGCCATTGCCTGAGTTAACAGGGCCTAGGGGGAGCACCACCCAAAGAAAACTGATGGGGAGATGCTGGGAAACAACAGCATCACAATTTCCATGGGCAGTGACTGAGGAAAACTTGTACTTTCATCACAATTTGATATTTTTTAACCAGGTATGTGGGGGGACTTACTTGGTAGTGTAGCAAAAGTCAGTTTGTCCATGGCTTCCTCTAGAAGAGACATCCCAAGTACAGAGCATTTTGCGTAAATTGTGCGTTACACATTTCAAATTCTGGGGGTCCCCTAGAGAACCTGAAAGCATGTAAGAAGTACAGTCAAAAACTGCAGGTCAAAAATGAGCAACTGCAAAACAACTGCTATTTTTCACATCTGTAGCCACTCTTTTTACATTTTTATTACATGTATGTCTGGCCAGTATTTTAAAACTGCTGAATGATTTGTGTGCCTGATTAGACAGCCACAGACTGACAGATTTCTAGAGGTACCTGAGATCTGGATTTATACTTGTGTAACAGCGGCACTGCCGCTTTCCACAATACCCATTCCTTGCCTAGCCTAATAAGCAGGCTTTGGGCCAATGGCAAAACCACAAGCTTTGATTTTAACCTAATGAGATTTTTGGACTCAGCCATGTCATACATGGAGGGCAATTAATGACAGAAGGGCAGTTAATGATAATGTGTGAAATGGCTGAAGAGAGCCAACATACACAGCAAAAAGGTTTCAATGCAGACATTTACACCAACGCATATGTGGACTATCAGTGGCACTATGGAGAATTTAACACCCAGTTTTGCACTGGTTTGCAAGATGCTGCTGGGTGCTGGAAAGCAGAGACCAGGCCTGGCACTGCCTCTAGCCCTAGGATGGTGCAGGGCCACAGAGGTGATGGCTTTTGAACACATGTATAGTAGGAAACCAATGCAATTACAAGGTACAGAAGCTACAGAAAAAAAGTAGTTAGTGAATCACATCACTATAAAACTTACCTATTTCTTGGCTATATATTAAGCTTCTTAAGCATAAAACAGCTAGTGCTAAAAGGCAGCGCAGGCCTGAGTTCTTCCACATTCTTCTACTGTTTGTTTTAAGAATAGCAGCTTTAAGCAGGAGTAAACGTCATCTTCCAACAAGCTGGTCAGTTCTAAAATTAAATACAGAAATAAAAAAAAATAAAAGACCAAAGTTTTAAATTCTGGACCTGGTATGCCACAAATGGTGCTTTTTTGTTCTATATACTTTTCCTCTTCAGTAATGCTCCCAGGCATAGCAACTTCTTTCCCTTCATCTGGCAAACAAATCTCTGTTGCAGCAACTCCTTGATTCATTAATTTTCTGTAAGGCATTTCCTCAAGAATCATAGACATACAAAACTCTACAGTTCATAGGAACTCTTCTAATATCTTAGATAGGACTATTTAATATCAGAACAGATGTGGCAGAGTATTCCCCTAGGATAAGCCTCTTCATCTTAGATGAAATATCATATCTACAAAGGATATTGTATATTGTGAATGGAAATGCCCTCTGATTCATTTATGCACTTAAGACCAAACACACCATCTTTTTTCTTCTTTTCTCTGCTCAATTTTCAAAAAGCTGTGATTCAAAGCTTTCAAAGCTTCTGGCATGTGTGAGACATTGCAGAACCAGACCTGGTCACCCAGGATCACTGGTTCAATACAGTGTTAACTAATAACCCCTGGAAGAAAAATAACGGGGGAAAAAAGTGAGCCATTTCTTTATCAAAAAATACTTGTTGCTGCAATTACTGACCTTAGAGTAAAAACTTATCTGGAGTATTATGTTGAGTGTGTTCATTGAAGATTAACAGGTTTCTTCTTTTAAAAAGAGAAGCTCAGCTATTCAGCAGGACCCTGGGAATACACTCAGTTCCACCCACACACTGAACACCTTCAGATTTTATTCTCAAAAGGGAAAAACTGAAGGAAAAGTTATCCAAAAGCCCAGTCCATATCTGGTGCATGGTTTACCTGCTACCTGAAATCTGTGAAGACATAAGCACCCTTCCAGAGACCAAAACTCTCATTTAGCCAGAGGTCATCTCTCAGCAACCAACTGCAAGAGCTGCATCATTTTCATGTTAGAATCTGACCAAACTTACCTGTCCTACAGAGCAACTTTACCATTTTGTCCAGACTACTATTTTGAAAGGCTCCTGCCCTTGACTGAGAAGTATCTTCCAAAGCCATATGAACACTGTCAGAACAACAAACTCTGTTTAAAACCCTCTGTAAATTTAAAAGAAACTCCTTTACACTTAAATTCCCTGTGCCACCATGATTGTGCTCCCTCATCCCTGTAATACAACCATGTATTTTTATGTTTGGTTTTTCATTTGTTTTAAGCAATCTTCCCTTAGGGGACAGCTGGAAATGTGTGAAATGCTCTTCTGTCTGTTACCAATCTGCAGTATGAGAGGAGAAACATAGCAGCACTATGCCAAATAATCCAGAGCTGCTCACAAGACGTCATTTCCTCTTCTTTCTCTGGTCAATAACCAGGTTGAAGGAAAGATACAAGCAGCACAAGAGATGAGAGAAATGCTATAGTCAAGATCACTGTTGCATATGGAGGGGCACCCATAAAACTTAGTAATTATCCTGATTTCAGTGTGTTCTCAAATCACTTGAAAACCTCATGAAACACATACTAATTTAAACTATGCTGACCCCAGAGAGTATCTTTCATCTATTCCTAAATTGCAATATCCATGCTGTGCAACATGTTAAAAGCCAAATCAGGAGCAGAGGTTGACAAATCCAGGTAAAGATGAATCAAGAATCAATCAGCGCATAAAATATATTAATCTCTGTGCCAAATATCTGCATTCTGGTGTTCCTCAGGGTATTCATATTGTATTTTTGCATGTTATTAATGAAAATATGGGATGTTATTCCAGGTTTAAACTTTGCTCACAAACCTCTTAACTTTGTAAAAACTGTGAAAACCACTCACACAAGCCCGGGAGTTACATTAATAAAATGACTGATTTCTATTTCAGTCTATGAAGTATATGTAAATTTTATCTGTTTCTGACAATTTCTTCAAAGGCTATTTCTGGTTTGCAGAGAAGTCCAAACCCAAAATTCCAAGCTCTATAGCACAATCAATTGACAGTCCCCAACCAGCTGGCAAAGAAAAGGAAAGAATAAAAGGCACTGATGCCATTTGAAGAAGAAAGAACTGAGCCGTGATGTTAATTAAATTCCAAGTCTCTGAACACATTACCTTTGTAAATTTGTGCAAAACACATTTGGTTATGCCAGGCTTATGAGGTAGCTTCAGCAGCTATGTGTGTGTGTGTGTATATTTTAAGAAAATCTGGTTTTCTGCACCTCTTTCAACACTTAGTTCACCAAGTTGTCCTCCTACTGCAGAAGTTTCAAGAGTAACATCACAGCAGTGCATTACAAGAAATCTGAGTCATACCAAGTTCTCCTAAATCAAGCATAGTTTTAATTTCAGTTCCAGAGTCAGGCACAGAAGTGAACCTATGCAGTATCATGCAGGGCATGGTGAGAGTCTTGTGAACCACAGTCTTTCATAACAAGAATAGACTCCCTCGCTCTTCACATTTTATAACTTGCTGAAAAGTTGGGAATTAGAAGCCTCATGTCACATAATTAATGCCATTAGTCAGGAGAAAAGATTCCCATTTACAGACTTGGTTTTATTAAGAAGTTACAAAATAATTGAAGTACTTTAAAAAAAGGAAGTTTACTTTCTTTGGATGAAAACAGCCTTCCATCAGTTCAAGACTAACTCAAACAAGGCTTAGATATTTTTCCTTACCATGAAAGATACTAAAATTATGTTATCCTCTAGACAGAGGTGCTCTTAGGAGCAGTGATATTTATTTAGGACAAGACAGTTCAACATCGTCAGAAGAAGATAAAACCTTGCCCATGTTTGCCTGGAGTGCAACAAGAGCAGTAACTAAATATGAATGTCTTTACACTGCAAGTTTTTTTAGAAACAGTATGAAGAGGGTTAAGCCCATTGTCTCCACCTGAAAAAGCTACTGGATTTAACAGTTGTCCATCTTAAAAAAAATATCAGCAATAGCACATTCCACAACAATCTCATTTCCTTGGGCAATATATTCATATATGTCACTTCACTGGCACAATCATCAGTGTTCTAAATGTGCTCCACAACTACCTTTTGCTACATTTTAAGCACTTTATTTTGTCCTATCTCCAGCAGACAAAGAACAGTTTATCCTCTGTCTTGCAACAACCTCTTACATAGAAGATGACTGATATCAGATCTCTAATAGCTCCTCCCTTAAAACCTCCAATTTTTTTTCACCATTTCCCAGTCTCAGTTTTTACATTTCCAATCATTCCTGGAATAAACATTTCTCTGTGAATCAAAGCTGCTGTATCCAGTTTTGAAATATCTCTGCCCTGAGGCCTGAGCATTATCAAGAACAATGAAGGAACTTACCTAAGGCAAACCTATGTGTTTACACAGCCCATGCCCTATTTGCTTTCTCCTACATTCAGACCTTGTTGACTCAATTTCAGTGTGTGATCCAGCCTCAGATAATGTACAAAGCTGCCATGTAGCTGTTTATTTAATACTTCAAACTCCAATCTCATCCTCAAATGGACTGAAAACCTCCTGACTGAGCATGAGTGTGTTTACACAGCAAATTCACCTTGAAGTCTTTGCCTAAAAAGGTCTTTTAGTTTTAAAATTTTAAAATACAGAAGCAGCCTCCCATAAATTGATGCTAAGTAAAAAAACTGTGGGTGCATACAAAAAGTATTCACATGCAAATTCATGCCATAACAACATTAAAGGCATGACAGGCTTCACTGTATATTGCCCTTTTTCAAGAGCTGCTACTACAATCAGGATTCCACAGCTGTTGGAAGGTACAGCACATGGGAATGTCCTGACTTCTACGCAGGGCTTTATGTCATGCAGAAGACCTACCCTTGCGCCTATTGTCAGGAAAAAGAAATTCTGAATTTCTTTTTCTGCAGACAAGGTAGTAAAAGAACAGTTAGATTCAGATGCTTAACCACTGAAGCCAGTAGTTGGTGGCAAATATTTAAAAGAGCTCAATAGCCATCATGGACTTTTAAATTACTTTTAAAGATTTGATGCATCTAGTGATGATCACATAAATCAGAAAGGGAAAAATACTCCTAGACAATAATGAAAAAATATGTGAGGACAGCTTTGATTCAAAACCTTGTCAGCTGAAGGTTAAAGACGGTTAAAGGTTCTGTGACAAACTGAGGAAATAAGGGCAGCTAAGATATTACCAGCATCTTTAGACTTAACCTCTAAAAGGGGAAACCAGAAAATAACTGGTATGTCACTTTCTGACAGTGTTTGTTATTATGTGTTTCTTGGCTTAACTGGTTCTATCTTTTTTTTTTATTTTAGCATAGCTGACCAAATGCTCAACTCTCTTTAAAAAAAAAAAAAGAAAAGTGTTTTCTTAGTCAGTCGTAACAGATCAGTTCTCTAAGCACAAAAGTTCTGCAAAGCTTTGTTGTACTTTTGATCAAGTTTTTTGGTCTTCCAATGTATTTCAGTGTCAAGTGCTTGGAAACCACTTTGAAAACAAACAAACAAAACAGCTAAAGAAAAAAAAAATTAATAATCTTTCCAGCCTGCTTTCTGCCTGCAGCCTGATCTGACAGTCACAAGTCTCCAGATATGTTTTTTAAAAATGTCTATGAATTGAGGATTAGTTGCTAGAACTTTTAAATATATAATTCTGCTCAAGAAGCAGATACCTGAAAAGAAATGTTTAAAAAGTCAGCTTATACAAAAGGTTTAAGAAACTAAGTGGAGAAGTCAAGATGAAACCATAAAATCAGTAAAAATAGATTTAATAAATGCAAATGAAGAAGTCTCTTTATCAATAATTTTTTTTAACTTACAATTTATATTTTGCTTCCACAGCTAAAGGTATTATAATAATTTACCACCAAATAGGATATAAAAAGCTCTCAAGGAAAATTACATAGCATACCACCAAAATATTGTACAGAATGATAAGAGGCTAGATTTCTGGCAATACTAGCCAGCCAACATCCCAAATACTGTTGGGCAGAAATGCAGGTGCTAAGCATATGCCTAGATCAAACCTTGCTAGAAGAAAAATTACTCTGCTCAGCAGGTAGAGAAAGATCATCTTACTTGTCTCTGCTTAAAGATACTAATTCAACCTTCAAAGTGAAAGAAAAGACTCTCACATTCAGGTAAAAATGCATATATCAAGTTACACATTCTACTGTTGCCAACTGAAAGCTTCCAAAAAAATTCCCCTCTCTGAAAATCCATGCCAGAAGTACACATTTCTGGGAAACCAAGCAAATGGCCAATACAGCTGACAGTAAAGGCAATGAACACAGAAGATGAACTGCCTTTCTTTAGAACAGCTGATCCCACAGGCTTCAGTCTTTGACTTAAAGCTAGCTGAGTAATAAAAAAAAAAAAAAAAAAAAAAAAAAGAAAAAAAAAGAAGAGAATTAGTAAGATTTATTTGAGGGAGAGGGAGCTTGGCTGTTTTTCAATAGAGTACATTCTTCCGCCTCCTTGAAAAATTTCCGAAGTTGAGACAAAAATCTCTAGTAATCTAGATGCAGGCTTTCCCTCTCTGTTTTATAACATGGCACCATTCCACGTTATAGAAGATTTGCAGGACATGAATCACCGAAACTCGTTTGTAAACGGAGACTGAATCCCATTTGGGAATCTGGCTTTCCCCAGTTCTGAGGAATTAATTTAAAAATCTGCTATTTCTCGTTCTGAAAACTGATAAAATAATTCACGTTTCCTATCTGTACCAAATGTCCTCTAATCTCTAGCTGAAGAGAAAAAAACAAAGACAGTGTGTAAATATATTATTCAGTAAATGTGTAGGAGTACACAAGGCCAAACTTTCAGTCCTATGAGACATTTGTTTTGTTGGGGTCCTTTTCCTGTCAAGCACAAGAAGAAAAATTCCCTCCTCACTGCTTTCTCTAGCTGCCAAACAGCAGCATCACTTCTGAGATACTGGAAAGCCACAGCAGTTAATCTTGCAGGCACCCCAGTCTGCCTCTGCAAGGAGAAGTGAGAAGTCAGGAGATGACAAGCTCAGTGCAAGGATCAACACCACAGCATTTCATTTTCAAAGCTCTTGGTCTCAAAGCACCACCTACAGAGGCAAGCATTATAGCAAGACATTTTACCAACAAGCATAGAGAAGTGCACCCCAGATGGAGTATGTCACCTGTCTCAGCTTCTAAGGCCAACTTGCAACTGCACGTGCATTCCAGCAGTTTCAGTTCTTCCTTTTTTATTCTGATTCCAGGACAATTAGACACCAAGAAAATACAAATAAGCAAGCTGCAGACTGGGAGAACTGCAGAGTATTTCCAGGTGGTGATCTGCATGAGAAGCAGCTCTACCTGGCAAGGACATGAGATGACAAATTCATGAACAAGTGCTGTAACTCAAGGATAATTTTACGAAAGCATTTGTACTTGTTGGACAGCACAACATAAACACACAGAAACTGAGACTCTCAGGACTTGTCTTTTTAAAGAAGGGAAATAAGTAGCAGAAGCTACTTTGATCATATCAACGTATACAATTTTGAGATGGATTTGGAAAGTACAATGGAAGACTCCTTAGCATTAACCATGTAAACCAAAAAAACCCTACCAAACAAGAAGAAGATAGAGACCACTGGGAAGAATACCCCTGCTGAGACTGATGATGTGGAGAAAAAAAAGCACAGTGATACTGAAGAAGTGGAGCAGTCAAGCAGAGCAGTGGACTGAAAGGGCAGTACAAAGAAAAGAAAGACTACAATCAAAAGGTAACTTTTAAGGTGACTTTTCTTGTTTTTCAAGCAAAACGTACTTTGCACACTTTGTCTTTTGCTCTCACTGATTTATGCCTGTTTTCAATTAAACTGTATGCTAATTTAAAAACTCTTAGTCACTAGAATAATTTTTTCACACATCATTTAGTGTACCCCACACAAGAGTAGTTCCCAAGCCAGACACTGCATTTAATGTTCCCAGAGTGAAATTTTCAGAAGAATTAAGGCATTTTCAAAGGAAAATTTGGTGTCTCCCTCCTGATTTTGGAAGTCTTGCCGTATCAATTAGTCATCAAGTACATGTTTAAATACAAGCACACCAATGACTACTTATGAGCACAGCACTGCTCTCCAGATGGTAACAACAAAAACCAGACTCTTCTGAGAAACACATTGAACCCAAATACTACCAAAAATAGACTAAATATGTTTTGGGATATTTGCAAGCCTGTTCATGATTTATTGTTGTTACGTATTAGGACATTATTATTATAGATTACCCCTAGGCCTTTTCAGACATCAGAAAAAGCACGCTAGAAAGGTCTGGACTGCAGTACAAGTAAAGGTTGACTTCACTCTACAGCCATTTCCTCAGCAGGGTTTCTCCATCCAGCTGCTGAGTTTCACCAAGTTTGTAAGGACACAGTATACTGAGATCTCACCTCCCTGTCCTGACTGAAGTGAACCTGAGCAGTGTGTTCAAAGGTTACTGCAAGGGAGAGAGGACAGACAACACATTATCAGATAAGCCCAGCTTCCTTAGGAAGTCAGCTCAAATTAACAAGATTCTTCTGCCATAGAGGTGCAGATGGAAAACACCTAATCATCTGAACAAAGAACAAAGCAAAGGGGTTAAGGTTAAGGGACACTACTGGCCAAAAGAGTATTTTTCATCTTCTATGTTATTGTGCTGTGCAGGAGAAGGAAACAGCTCAGAGTCACTTGCACGCTTGTGTTTTAACCCATTCAAAATTTTTCTGGATACTTACTACAACTTGCAAATTAATTTTGTGTGGGGATGAAGGATGTACTTTCATAAATCTGATTCAGCTACACACATTTCCTGATATGCTTGAATTTGATGACCTCATGATCGACACACTTCCTTGAATTCTTGTGCTTTGCAACACAGCATGGAACAAGCACAGTGAGCAAATGCATATAAGTTTGATTAACTAAAAAACACCTCTTATCATGACTCCAATGGCTGTCTACCCACCATGTCTTTTCAATACTTAATACAGGTGGCAAAGCATAGATAAAAATGCACCCACTTTTATTTTTGCAGTACATAAACCAGGAATCCAATGAAAACACAGAGAGATTTCCCACTTCTTTAGTGCCTGCTGCATTTTACTGACACATTACTGGAAGAAAATATAATCCAATTATTTCAAAACACATTTCAGTTTTGGAGGATATTGCTAGCCACTGTGTATTTCACAAAACAGCATGTCTTCAGATAAAAATGTCATTTGCCCACATTGCCAACTGCACTTCACTCAATGTCAGGTTCAAGGGCCAGACCACATCATGCAGACTCTACAAAGACTGCAGAATAAAATTGCTGTTCCTTAAAAGAGTCATGTTATCTGCATAATTCTGTCCCTGCCAGCTCCCTTCAGCTCATCTGACCTTATCAACTCACAAATAGTAAAGAAGTTGGCCTTATTAATGAGAGTTTATTTTCCTTTATCTGGAAATATCCAAAAACTTATTTTGAACTATACAACCTTTAATCTTCTTTCCATCACAGGAAAAGCCTAATTAGTTTTGTAAGAGAGCACTGATAATTACTGAAGCAATTCCAAGTGTGTTTTTTTAAAAAAAACTGGCAATGACCCAAGGGTTGGAATACTTCATTGTTTACAATAAAACCTGTGGTATTCAAATTATTTGTAAGGTACAATGAACCAAATCCAAAGAAAGTCTCTCTTCATGTGTCCAAGGAGCACATAAATAGATCAAATGCTGAAACGTAGCTTTCACGTTAAATAATAGATTGAGAATAAAGAGCAACAGTTATGTGATATCCTTTTAGAGTGAATGTAAGGAATGAGAGTCACTTACGAGAAATAAATTGATTTTTTTTTTACTAATCAAGGAAATGGGCAATTCCTGAAACTATAGATCCATATTTTCTGACAAATTCCTGTTGTACTAATCTTTACTGAGACTAAAAGCTCTCATGACCTGTCATAGTTCCTCTCTTAATAAGTATCTGACAGATCACATGAAGACATACTGCAGCATGTTGTCATGTATTTCCACCCTTCCACTGAGGTGGGCAAATGCTTTCATCTCTGCTCCACACACAGTGGGCCCTCAATGCTGCCATTCCCCTTCCAATCTTGACAAAGGAAGAATGTCTACAATATAGTAGGACATTATCAGAACAAGTCAGTCCATATGTAATTACATAGCAATTGTATTTCCTCTGTTTATTTCCTTCACGTGCTGTTTTAATTGTACTTTTTTCTCCCTGGACTTTTTCACTTACACATATATACATGCATATCCCTCCTTCTAAGGTGACAAACTGTGGGAATTAAGTACTCAGAAATACAAATACTGACTTCTACAGTTGATATACATCAGAGCTGGTCTCTTTCCTAATAAACTCTCATACACAGGCTACAAGAAATTAATATTAACCACACACTTCATGCATGTACATGGACTCACTCTCATGCCTGCTCATGATATCAACACTCCCTCATTCTCTTGCTGCTCGCAGCTTCCAGCAGAGCCAGGGACCCAAAAGACATGTAGGCACACTAATTCAGCTTTCTGAGGGCAACACTACTTTCCTGCTCTGCTCCTCTCACAGAGGTCCCTGCAAAGGGCTTATGGTCCACTTGTAGATCTTGTGGCAGTACAACAACGCAGTGCCTCAATATAAACTGACTCTTTCATGTTGTCCTCTCTACCCATCTAATGGACTTAGATGCTGCCCAGACACATACAGCCTCACCTCAGTTTTAGTGTGCTCCTTCACGTTATCCCCTCTACAAATACGCAGCACTTCCTTAAGTGTATTGCCCTAACTGAAACAAATCACTTATTGCAATACCAAAGGCACAAGATGTTGTTTTACAAGTAAATTAGCACCCAGCTTTCCATTTCCAATAATTTAGACTGATCACTCAGTTCAGGCAGCACATTGTCTAAAAAGAAAACATGAAGGAAAGCTCAAATTTTACTTTCAATTTTTGCTAAATGACAGCAAATAGAATGCAAACATAGACTGAAATCTCTCAGTCCACAAAAATAAGATGATAAAAATTCCAAAGTTTTTCAGAATAATTTAAATGTTAAGTTTATATTTTGTCTGTTGGCTGGGTTTTTCTATCTTAGAAAGTTTCTTTATTTTTCCTGATGTAAAAAACCTAGCAACCCTTTAGGTGCTTCATGGAGGATCTCAGAATAGAAAATACTGCTTAAAAGTACTTTGCAGGGATGTTGTCCTGGTTTCAACAGGGATAAAACAGTAAAACAAACTCTGCACCATTAAAATAATGCTCAGAAAAAGAAACAAAGCAACAAAGATATGAACATTTTAAAATAATACACGATGGCTAGGATCCATGATTTTTACTGCTGTAAAACAAAACAATGCTTTTCTATAATTTCTTTTAGAAGTTAAGAAAAGCAGAGAATCAAGTCCCAGTAAATAACCCACCAGCAAGTGCTGAGACAGCAGCATCTGCAAGGGTAATGATGCACCTCATTTAAAACTGAAAGCAGCTTATACAAGATTGAGACTGCTACTAATAGGACATAGAGTGAGTCAGTTCCACAAGTCTCTTCTAACATGATTCATGCTTAGAATAAGAAAACTAAACAGAAATTTTAAAGGCCACGTCTCACATCTTCACATCACTTTCATATAAACATCATTATAGCATCTATAACTTGCATATTCCTCTTCTCCCTCAATCCTCACTTGAAAGTGAGTTTCACCTACTGAAGTTCTCTTGGTTTTTCTTTTCTCCTATGAAGGGTGACTTTAAAAAAGGGCTGAAGAGAGGAAAAAACAACCTTGGATTTTACACACACGAGTCATTCCAACTTTTCCATCTATGTTTAACAGGGTTCTTCCTTCCTCCTATTATTAGTAAACCTCACAGTTTACTTTTCTCAGCATTGAGCTGGCAGATAAAGCACAAAAGAAGAAGGATTTCTTACTTATTAGATTCTGATACCAATATATTCTGTATACCTACACAGTAGAATGGAAAAACCTCTTGCTGTGGAAGATTGTTCATCACATTTTTCATGCATTGTTGCTGATATGTTTAACTTTTTTGTTTCACAAGTCAGCAACGAAGCAGCTATTGTTTCCAAAGTGCTGAGCAAGTCTGACTGCAGGAGCAAGAGACGTGCGACAATTCTCAATGATCTCTCTGGTGGCTGCGGACTGAGGTGGCCAGTCGTGGGGCAGGAAAGGCAGAGGCAAGAGGAACCTGAAGAGCTGGACAACTAAAATCTGGGTGTAGTTATACGAATCATACATTCTGCTTCAGCTCATTTTTTGTTTCTATTCTATTTAGCATTCTATTCCTTAAGAAAAATTCTGCTCTTCATTAATCTAGTCCGGTCTATCCAGACACAGCACAAGATACACAAGGCCAAGCACATCCTTACAAATTCACCTGTCTAAATCCGGAGACTGGCAGAACCTTTAAATTTATAGTATGAAACATCAACGCCTCGCTTTTTCTTCCTTGTGTCAAATATTCTTCAACAAAAGCTCATGACAGTCTCACCTCTCACAAAGCATTACACGAATCACACCACCTCAAACATCTTTAGAGAGTACTCCGCTTTTCCCATTTCTGCAACTCCCCAGACTAAAGACCTATTCACAAAGTCTGCATGTGGACTATAAATGCGAAACATATTTAGATGCCAATACATATGCTTCAGGGAATTAGGTTACTTATTTTTTTTACTTTTGAAATTATACTTTTTAAATTATTTTTAATTATTTTACTTTAGAATATTATATACAGAAAATATTTGTAGACACAGTAGAAGAGCTTAAAAAAATCAGATACCTATGTTGGTATTAGGAATGCAAGTGACAAATACCTTATTTTGTCCAAGTAAGAAAATTTTAAAAACTAAAACCAAACCAAACCAAGTCACTACGATTAAATATGGTAGTAGTCATTACTTCAAAAGAAGAGATCAAGTGGAGGCAATTTTTGCCAATACTTGTTAAATTCTTAAAGTGACCAGCTTGTCAGAAAGGCAGGTTAAGATTGCGGCATCTTATTGATCCTAGTTCTCAGGTCTCATGAAACAAGCTGCTAAATGCTATCAGTGACCACCTATGTCCTCTGAGGAGAGGGTAGAGGGTATTTCACAGCCAAGGAGTGCTGCTCATGACTAACACTGCAGATTTATGCAAGATAATAAGTCTCAGTAACCACATATATACACATATTGCTCTGGAATTTGCAAACACATAAGAATATGACTAATTCTAACTTACAAATGAAGGTATGCTCATACTCACATTTGCAGGAGCCCAACTACAGGAGCTCTTTCCTTAGTCTTCGGTACAGGATAGCTGAATGTTGAAGTGGGCAGTCACATGAAGCACCTGAAGTTGAAAGACTCATATATAAACCACTGGAATGAATGCTACACTTGAGGATCACTCAGAAATATGTGAAATTATAAGTATACAATCTGTATTTGAGTGTGTAGAGACACTATTTTGCTGAAAGTCTGTTAGTGACCTAATTCTACAGCAGCTATTGTAATGCTGAGTGCTTGCTCCCATTTCTGTCTGCAGTAATCACTGCCCAAATTCCAACCCAGAGCTACCTACTGATTAGCAAGCATGCATACACCAGGGCAAAATGATAGCAGACAAGAATCTAATGTTTTCAAGAATACATTCTTTGCATATTAACACCAGCTGCACCATTCACTAGCTGAAATATGAGCAAGGAACCGGAAAACATGTAGTTTTCCAAGTATCAGTTATCACAGCTCAAACAAATAAATA
Organism: Parus major; assembly: GCF_001522545.3. Lineage (NCBI taxonomy): Eukaryota > Metazoa > Chordata > Aves > Passeriformes > Paridae > Parus > Parus major. Next base: position 11,876,709 of record NC_031799.1, read on the forward strand.
CATAAAAGGTACCGAAAATAAAAGTCGTAACAACTTTTTCTGTATGGATCAAGCGATCTTACAAAAGCCATTGATCCAAGAACAGAAGAGAAAAACTAGCCATTCATTAGCAGTGGAAATGGTTTTATCCAGTACAAAGTCGATTCATACTCAGGATCAAATTATTACTTTGAACAGTTTGGGCTTGTTCTAGCAAAGGCTAACACAATGCAACTATTTAGTGCAGAGAGGTTACTTGGTCACAGTCTCAACTACCTACACTGAGAAACTTGGCCAGTATAAGACATGAGAGGAAATGCCATGTGGTAGACCTCCATTGAAAGGTGAACGTTGTGAAAAGTAAAACTAATTAAGTATTAGCAAAGGTTTTTGCAGGAGGAGTGAACTGTTTGAAATAAAAATAAGATTGGATGTATTAGTAAGAAATTCTAAATATGGGTTCAATGCAAGTCTTCCTATATTAAAGCCTTTAGTTAATATTACTCCAATGCCAGACTAGATTAGCACAAATCATGTACAGATCTCACCGTAATAACAGTTTTAATGATGAACGAAGACAATATGCAAGGGACAAAATACAGACACTGAGGTAAGAATTAAAGGAAGCGTCACATAACATCTTGCTGGATTTACATCAAGACTGACCCTGTCTTTTGAAATATGTGGCAACATTTGGTCCAAAATTTCCCATCATCTTGAAAAAACAAACAGACCAATCACCTTTAATTCAGAGAAGGCTGTTCTATATTGGGAATTGTGACAATGCTGCTCTAGCAGATGAATTATGAGTTACGTGCCTTGAGACCTGTGCACTAAAGGCTTCCCACAGCCATGACCTTTGGAAATGTGTAGAGCAGAGGGAAGGAGAGGAAAAGGAAGAGGAACAGGTAGACTCTAGGGAACAGATATTATTATCCTCACAAGCAAGAGAAGCCCTAAAAGAGTTTGACATTTATGTCAAACTTCACCCACACAGTACTTCAGTTCTTGTTGCACATAATTCAAGATAACCCTGAAGTTTACAATAAAAAAAAAATCATCAGGCTGTTTTTTTTTTTTCCTTTCCTCTCACCTCCTCTCTGTTTTTCTGCTGGGGGTTAAACATTAGGCACTTATCTCCTGGTTTTTAGCTCCAGAGTAGCTGTAAAAATCTCAGGGTCATGCATCTCTTGCCCCAAGTGCTGAACTTGATCCAAAACATAAATTATTGTGAAAATTATTTATAATTGGAATACTTATATCTTATATTCACCCTTTGGGCTTCAAAATCTACAAAAGCTCCACCTATAATACTGACCATTATCATTTTCTTCCAAAGTTAATTTGATTTAGGAAGCATTTTTGCCCCGGAGTAATATTATAACCAATTATTTGAGAAAGATATTTAGAAGCTCTGTCCTCACTGATTTTATACTTAAGAGGCCATTAGATCACCCAGTTCAAGAAGGGCAAAACCATCATCTGCCATACAAACATAGTTACATCACATGATGAGCAGCACTGCTGTCTTTCCACAAGAGCTTCTGGATGACTGTGCTAAGTCTTGTTTGGAAAGAAGGGCTGCCAGGTTAAGGCAGATACCACCAAATAACCCCAAAAGGCAACTGCCTGCCCAGACCTGTCCTATGCTAAGCAGAGCCAAGACTCTTCTTTCACTTTTCCAAATTTTCCTTTCCCCGGGCTCTCCAAGGCACGTAGGATGTGCAACTCTCAAACATGTATGTAATTTGAAATGCAGCTAATAAATGTACAGAAAATATGAATATCAGGTATTCCCAGGCCACCCTGATGGACTGCAGTGTGGTGGTGTCTTCACCCACAGCCTAAAAGCTGCAGATGGACTCACCATCACACTGTTTGAGACCACCCGGATTTTGGACTAGACAACTTTGCAGCAAGTGGCCTGGGTCACCATCTGACAGAAAATAGCTTTTTTTTGGTTTGTGCTTCTGTGTTCAAAGTGTCTGAAATGAAGAAAGAGCAACTTTTAAAGCCTTAGGCTGAAGTGTGTGTCATGCCCAAGGGCACAATGTGGGGGGCATTCAAGGGCATCAAGCCAGCTGGGAGACGGCGGGCTTGCTCTGCTCACTACCCTAGTCAACCTTGCCATAGGCCATACCCACACCAGAAAAAATGTTTAACTGTGCCTGAGCTACATACAGTCAACTGAGCCTGCATTTCCTCTTGGAGGGAAGTAACTGATTTATTCAGGGAGCAAAACTAGCTTAAGTGGATGGCTGAGGCCCAGAAATAAAACACAGACCATTTCTGAGCCAGACTGACAGTGTAAACCACCCTCAACCACCCCTGTTACTTGTACTTTTATTATACCTTAAAGCAACTTATGCAATGATGACAAAATTATGCAAGCATAAGAAGCATTCCAGCACACTTTTCAGACACTGTTTATCACCTAAAGAAAACATTCAAATACACTGCTTTATTTAAATTTCATGATTACACACTACGAATTATCAGGCAACCTTGATATGAAACTATCATGGTTCAGTCAATATTATAAAGCTATTATCAGTGCAGCTGTAGGTACAAAGCAAGCATAAATGCATACTTCTGTTTTTGGAATTTATGTATATTCCAAAAGAAAGTACTTTCTGACTGATGATCAAAATGCAGTAAGCTATACTGGCAGAGAACACAAGCATAACATTACTCATCAATATAGAACCATCCCCATCCAAAACAACAACAAAAAAAGAACAAAACAAAAAACTCCATCAAAAAACTAGAAAACCACTCCATAATCATTTCCTAGCCAATGATACTGTATCACTGAAAGTGGCTGACTGGGGAGGGAATGATGCATCATAAAATCAACCTCAAGAAAGTGCTATTTTATCTACTTAAGGAAATTTCATGAGACAGAGGCTGGCTGAAAGGCTCTGCTTTTGGTTCTGCATCAAACTGTCCCTGAATTGTTGGCTATATAGATGAGAAAGAAAATTGCCCCCTGACAACACATGGCATAATAGGGGGGAGGTGGTGCTAAAACCAACCTGCCAACACAGCAGTCCATCCTCTGCTGTGGTCTGTGCTAAGGGTCTGATTTTTGGCAGGGTAGGAAGTGAGGCAGAAAGAGCAGAGAATTGCCACAGTGCCGTCCTTGTTTTCATGACATGCGCTTTTATAACTTGTGCTCCCTGAGGTAAAAGGCACAATTTGGACACAACAGCTGGCAACTCAGCAGCTCTCTGCCTGTGGGATAAGGGAAAGCTGGCTCTGTTGTAGCAACAGTTGACCTCACTCCAGTGCCAGCTCCAGACAGTGCACAGAAAGGAGGGGGGACATATGCCTTTCAAAACCTTACACCCTGACCAACATTCATACCAATGGCTTAGGAGTTATTTTTAGCCTAAGCACTTTCTGCTTACAGTGAAACCTGCTACTAGGAATGATTCCAAGAGACAGCAGCAGGGACAGACAGACAGCAGCAAAGGGGCAAAAACCCTGTTGAGCTTCTGGTGCTTGCAGGAGTTGAAGGAACTTATGGACACACAGCAGCAGGGCTCCCACAGTCTGCCCGTAAATGTAGGGACTGCAAATTTTCCAGAGGAAAGAGGAGAGCAATGAGCAGCAAAAAAATTATGATATGTATGAAAAACAGTCCCTGATGTACTACTCAGGGACAGATAAGAACTTCCAAAGATCATTTATTCTAATTAAAATCTGTTAGTTTGTAAGTGAGTAAGGAAGGAAGGCAAAGAACACAGGGGACTTCTGTGTTTTCTAGTGATAGATATCCTAGCTGCCCCTCAATCCCTCAAAATACAGATAAGAAAGTAGGTCTGTTCATCTAGGAATTTATATGGCCCTCATCATTGCCCTGCTAATAACTCTGGAAGAAATCCATATGATTCTGAAAGATGATCCCTGAAGACATTTAAGCACATATAAAACCCAAACTTTTGATGCTTCAACCTAAAAGAGACATGTTTGAAAATCTCACTTAGCTGCAGGTAGGTATTAGAGAGGGGAAAAAAAATAAAAGGAGAAGTGATAAATTTTGTAGGCATTAGCATGCACAGATGCAGTCTCATCTTTGACAGAGCCATACCACTTGCCTGATGCTCAAACACTCAAGATTCACAAAGCAATTCCTCCCTGCATGTATCTGCTGATAAAATGAACACAGAACCAAAGAATCAGGTTCCAAAGAAAAAAGCTGTTGCTTTTGTTTAAAGACATGGGAGAAGAAAGCAGAAGAAATGTTCCCTTTTCCGAGGCAACCACTTGCCTGCGTGGGGGGGGTGAGGGGGACAGGTATCAGAAACACGTCGGGCTACTCAAAGTGACAGATGAGTCAGGATGAAGCCTCCTCCAGCCCTTCTGTCGATGTTATTTCTCTTTGCAGCTTAAGTAACCACAGACTCAGTGCAACACTCACATCCTTGTGACAGGGCACATTGGAAGTGCAGGATTATGGTCTCCAGATCTTAGTCCCAAGGATTATTTTCATCTTTTACTTTAAACTGTTTATGGAACAAAATGTATCAACCATCTCTGGAGCACAGAGCACTTCTCAAATCTTATCTAGAAGCAATTAATTTTTCTTCTTTTTAGACAGAAATTTGATGTCTACCAGTCAAGAACTAATCATAACTAAATCTCAGAGGGAAAGAAAAATATAATCTATCTGCATCAGCCTTGTGATATATGGCACTCTACAAGATACAATCAGTATTTACAAACATCTAGGTTGCTTAAACACATCTTTAAATACATCTTTTCATAAAGCACAAAATTTGCTGTCACAGATTCATTGAATTAAGCAAGCCAGTATTAATACTCTAAAAGATCTGTTTCTAATACATTTAGAGATTCTGTTATAGCATTACCTATGGAGGTTAATAACTACAGATACTTTTTAAACATTTTCTAAAGCCCTGAGCTGAATGATGCTGAAATACATGTGACCTTATAGCCAGAGATTGTAACTCAACTAGAACCTGAAATTAAAGTCCTATGAATACCTGCTAGAGTAGCAGCAGCAGCTTTGCCACCTGTGAAGAAGTCTTTCTCTCTCTGAGACCAGCATCTCCACCCATACAGCTGTTCCCTTGTATTCCCAATTTGCCATCAGCAAGTCTGTGAGAATGCCCTCACCTAAAGGTTAAGTCTCTCCCTTTCCTCAGCACACCTGTAAAGGGATTTTGCACAATCTAACTCACAGATAATGCTTGCCACTGGTTGCTCTAGGTGACTAAAGTGGTGCGTTTGGAGAGTGCACAATGGAAACTGTTATCACTTAGTAATGCTGATAAAAGTTTGAATAGGTGAAACAGCGATAAGATGAAAGGATGCAAAGACTTAGTAAAGAGAAAGCAGACAAATCAGGTGATCTACTGACCCACTAAAAGTTACATTCCAAACCAGCTCCAACTTAATGATTTTTAAGCTTTCCTTTTGTGAGCTTCTGCAACATTTTCTAGGGTAGATCACAGCCCTGCAGTCTACTGACACTAGTCTGTCTTTTCTTAGACCTCTCTGAAGTAACCTGCAGACCCATCTCCAGCTAATAGCCAGCAACTCATGCTGAGAAATAACTACCAAGTGCAGATATGGTGCTTGCTACTCATTCTGTGGATACAGTCACGGCATTTGCTCCTGACTGCTTCACATCCAAACCCTTCCCCTCAACAAAGATAATTTTTGTTTTGATCTTGATTCAAATTGTGGCCAAATCCAAGAGACTTCTAGGTCTATTCTCACCTTTATGTATAGATATCAATAGAAATCAAAGCTTATGTTTATCACCGAAATCATGCAGCATAAAATGGTTGATAAGCTAAGGACAAGCACAGACTTTTTGCAGATCAAGGCATTCATGCATTCTTCCCTACAGGATGTGTAAAGCTTTATAAATAAAGCACGTGGGCACTGATGGATCTACATCAAAAAAACATACTGTCTCAGCTGGCATTGCCACATGCTGATTTGAGAGGGAACATGGCATGACATAGAGTTTAATCTTTCTCACAGCTACTAAACCTGCTTAGTCTTATTAGCAGTCTGGGTTCATGCTGTGGGGTTGAACTAAGGGTTCAGGAAGAATTTAAAGAATTCTTTTACAGTAAGGAGAAAAGGCAGAACAGACTTCCAGGTGAGATTTTCAAGGCAAGTCACACTGCCTTACTTAGGTAACAAACTGAGTTTCAAATACAGCAGAAATCAACCCAATTCCCAGGCTTTTCTGAAGGAAATTTTGACAGGACATGGCCTTGATAATGGAATGTAAATATTTTTACTATTTTTGCAACAGTAATTTTAAGTGCAAAAGTCTGTTGAAAAGAATCAGAATGACAATTCCTACACAACAACTCACCATCCCACTCTCCTCAGTATTAGGTGGTTATAATACCTATCCAGAACTTCACTCCCATTCGTAACAAACTTCTCAAGCATTCACCACCAATGACAACTGAAAAACAAACCATGCATATAACCAATTCCTAGCGAAGTAACACACAGCATGCCATCACAACATAGTCAACTCAAATTTACACGTTGAATTTTAACAAGGGAATAACGTTCTTTACAAAAATGCCTCAAAGATTTTGAGAGATGGTTTTCAAACACGATATCTACACACATTAGAAATTCAATCACTCAAAACAGACACGGCTGCCGCCGTGCCAGAGTCCCTGCACAGCCAGTGCGCGGCAAGGAGCCCAACATGTCTGGATGCTCCCCAAACACAGAAGGGGCTCTGAAGCCCCCTCTTAAAGTCCATCTTTCATAGGGGCGCTGCTAATTTAAAAATAAAATAAAACAAAATAAATTAAGTTGAATTAAATTACAAAAGGAGGCATAAATAGTATTTACCCGCTGCTCAGTCCTCGAGCCAGCCAACCTGCCGGCCAGCAGAATGAGCTGTTGACAAAACACAGCCTCTATTTAAGTCGCAGGCTCCGGGCAGCGGCAGAGAGGAGCCGCCGGTCTCCCCCCGCGCCCCCGAGGGAGGCTGCCGCGGTCTGCGCCCGCACTGGCTCCGGCCCCCGCCGCGACCCCGCCACCACCACCTGTCCCCAGCCCCGGCCAAACCCCGAGCCGCACCACAGCAGGCAGACAGGCAGCTGGGGGGCTCCCCGAAAATGCCCGCCGCCGCGCTGGGTCCCGGCGGGGCTGCCAGCCCCCCCTCCGCCCCTCCCGGCCGGCACCTCCCCGGGGCGGGCAAAGCGAGGGAGGGATGGAGGGAACATCCATCATCGTGCCCCTCGGGCCGCCCCCTCCCA
>NC_031799.1:11884253-11896717 GCF_001522545.3 Parus major
CCCGGCTTGGCCCCGCTGCAGCAGCCCCGGTGCTGCCGGGCCGAAGCTGCCCGTCCCTGCGGGCTGACGGCGCCCTTGGGTGGGGGCCGAGCGCCGGGGACACTGCAGTGTGGCGGTGTGGCTGGGTCCCCAGCGGGCTGTGGCGAGTGTGCTGCGGGGAGGGTGAAGCTCCGAATGTCTTCTGAGCCTTTCGGGTTTTCCCTGTGACACGGTCAACTATCCTTTATAGAAAAGTATTATATTGAATGCTTCAGTGCTGCCAGACCTCCGGGACTGGACGTGGTGGGCCTGGCCCCACAGACGCAGGCGATTCTTAATTCACTTTATCTTTGTATTAGCCACTAGTTTTTGAGGTCTGAGATTTGACCTCCAACATTTCTTTGAAGCCACAACTGTTGCATGTCAGCCTCCCTTTTAAATTAAACTTGAAATCCTCACAATCCCACAGTCTCAAGAGTCGGGCAATTAAAAAAAAATAAAAAAAAAATGCCACGAGTCCCATAAAATCAGAAGAGTTGGCAACCCTCTGGCTCTTCTCTTGTGCCCCAGTCAACCACAGGAGAATGGGGAGAAAAAGTGAGTGCTGGATTTATCTTGTATTTTTCTGCCTACATTTTCCTAGTGCAGTTTTCCAAGTTGCTGCAGATTGTTTCTTTGTCTCAAAACCCAGATGACAGCTGCAAATACTTGCATGGAATTCCTGAGCCAGACTTGTGTCCCATGATGGGGTAAATAGATGATTTCAGGTCCACAAATCCAGACTCTCCTGCCGTCCTGCACATTGCTTGCATGGTCTAAGTGAACACAGATTGTTCTGTAGAGAAGAAATCTGCCACTGTTCTATCTCCTTTACAGCATTTTTACTTGTGCAAACAGAACTGGAGGTTCAGTAGACCAGCAAGATGCGCCTGATCATTGTGACTCAGTCATGCATTGAGAACACACTTCAGGCCTTGAACCCTGAGACACTGTGTTTGCCCTGTGTCATCTCAAGAGAAAGGACTGAGTCTCCTTATACACATACCATTTATTATATTAATATAATTATTACATTAAACCTGATTTGAAGAGAAGCCATGGGCTGTGAATCCCAAGCAGAGCATTGATACCCACTGAAACACTCATAGCTCCAAGGATGGACAGACTTTAAGACAAGACCCCTTTTATGGATCTGCTATTTAGTAGGTTTAACCAGTTGCCTTTCCAGCATATCAATCATCCTTTCACAGTACCAAGTCTCTCCTTGCTGGAAAGGCTGCTGGATGGCTAATTCTGTGGTGAAGACTTCTCTGCAGGCACAAAGAGGTTTGATATCGCAGCCGCCTAAGAATATTTTTCCATTTAGTTCCCATTCTAGCCCCAAAGCCCTTCTACTTTCTTTCATGCAAAAGCACCCAAATCACAATGAAACTGAGAATACCCGTAGCACAACAAGGTTTGAGGAGAAGGTGGACATTTCATTGTACACACCTGTTCAAAGGAGGACTGCCTCTGTCTTTGTTTCCAGATCTCATTAACTGCAGCCTGGTGTCCTCTCTAAAGCCTTCTTCTAAGTTTCATGAGGACATAGCATGCGTTTTGTGCTATGGATGACGCACACAAATGCAAGTTTTCATCCATAAAAATGACACAAGGACTGTCTTTAAAAGGCATTGAAAATGTTAAATGAAGTTTTACTACCTTCCTTTTCTGCAGCTAATGCTCTTTTAACTTTAGTAAGGCTCACAGGCATCTCACTTGTCAGAAAGCCCTATACCATGTACATGATGCCATCAGTAGTGGCAGATTTAGCAAATTTTCTAGATCACAAAACCAAGCAATAGTAATTTTTACTATTTTCACTTTTTAATTAGTCAGATGGCCTCCCTGTAATTTACAGACATTTAATACAGAAGCTGTGTGTGTTTGAGGGTTTTTTAAATGGAAAAGTGTGATTGCAAAATTAGAAGAGGCTTCCAGGACAAAACAAAGGTAGGGATAGTCCCTGAAGTTGTTTTAATGTTTGATATTATAATAATGAGTCAATTTTCAGTGACTCAATTGGAAATTAAGAGACAGAATTTTCTAGATCTTCTACAATTTACGACAAGTCTCTACAGCACAAGTTTCAAGATATTAAGACTACAGATACTTGGTATAATTTATCTCTTTTTTTTAGACAGTGAAATATGTTAATTTTAATATAAACATCCCCTAGATAAGTGAATACCCTGCTATTCTGATCTGCAGTAATTATGCTATGCATGCATTCAGTCTCATCACAATATCTTCTCCATAACATATCATAGCTGCTATATTTTATGAGGAAATTTATCTGCATAGAGTACATACATGAAGGCCATTTATTTTGTTTCCTGCCTTATCTGTTTTCCAGAAAACTGAAAGACAGATGCTGGAACGCACAACTGTATCTTTATATAGTCAGAGTAAGATCTGGTCATTGATGTCAACAGCAGCAGGGCTATGCCCTTCAACACTGATATTTTGGACATTGAGAGGGAGATGTTTAGGTCTCTGTGGAAGGTAGGTCAGCTTCAGTTTATCTTAGTCTATCTCAGGGCTTAGTATTACTTAGAGGATGACAGATCTGCTGTCTAGGTCAGAAAAAGTTCTTCAGGCATGTAATTCCAAATGAAAGTGAGAAGTCCAGCTAGGACATTTTCATTAATGAGAGTTTCCTGGAGCCATTTAGTCTTGTGTTTAAGGGTGTGTTGGTTATTTATGGCAGAGAAAAGGAACGGATGTGTTGATGTTCTGGAACTTTTCCTTTGTGCATTGTTTCCCATTTCACAGTTGTATTTGGCACCCACTGTCCTCCAGCCAATAAGGAATATTAAAGAACTTCCTCTGCTGAGAAGTTGTGTGCACATTTTACAAACTATACAGTTTAACCAGAAGTTTGAAAGGTAGTACTTCTACAAGTGTTTACAAAAGCCAGATATTGCAAATATATAGTATTGCCAGCAAAGGTCTGCCAATGGTTGTTTTTATGGGCTATCTGTTCCTGTTTTCTTTAAAACAAAATTATATAATACAACCAACAAAGCAAATTTGGGTCTGGCTGAATGTGTTCAGGAAGGCAAGTAACAAAACTGAGATTGACTGTGATAAACGCAGGAGTAACCTCTGCACATGCCAAGAATAACCTCGTGTACTGGGGATAGTGCATTTATTTTTGTGCACTTACAAAGCAACGGTTCTTTCCTATGAAGTCTCAGTGGAAGCATCTCTTGTTTTCAAGCTGACACAGAGCTTTTCTTGGAAATGAGGACACTGATCCCAGAGAAATAAACTCTTGGTAATTAATAATTTTCAAATACAGAGCATTTTCTTCATCATTGAAGACCTATGCCTGTAAAACAGGGACATATTTGCAATATATTCCTAAAGGGCTTCAAAAAAATTCCCTGGTCTCTCTTGTCTGCAGGAAAACCATGTAACCCATTGTGGTTTTTGCGTTTGCAGGGAGAAGCAGTGAAGGACTTTGATCTAGTGACCTGCACTAACTTTGACAGTGCCATGAATTTAAAAAGAAATGGGAAGAAAAACACTGCTTGCCAAAACAAATTAAATGTAATGCATACACAGTCCTTTCACTGGGAAAAAAAATCTACCTCAGATGCCTGGGAAATACATGGTGTTGAAATACTAGATTCACTGCCAGTAATAGGACCCTTATTGTTGGCAGTGAAAGTAAAGCTTCTCCCATGCATTACAGAGGTGATAGGAGATGGATTGCATTGCCACACATTGCCAAATGCCAAGATCTTTGTGTCTAACTGGGGTGTTTATGTGTAGCACAGAGGACAGGGGTACCAACTGTTGAGTCTTCATGGAGTACTTGGGTCCATCTTCACTGACAGCTACAAACGCTTCTTTTGAACAGGTCTTTTACATCTTCCTGAGGCAAGCAGCTGTGCAATGATCTTGTCTCAGATCCTTCCTTGCCTTACTCTGCAGAAACTTTGGAAAAGTTTCTGCCCATCACCTTATATCCTCATTTTCACATCTTTATGGCTACTGTCTACCTTCTGGTTGAGATGATGTCATCTGAACCCATGTTAGCACAGTTTTGGGGGGGAGTAATGAGTAGCCTATGCTAAGGGAACTGAACTTTTGGTCTTATCTTGTGAACTTGATGTAACCAGCACACTCCTAACTGTTCCTTGATTTGAGTACAGCCATTCATGCCCATTCATGTCCAATAGTGCCCATTCATGTCCAATAATGCTCATTCTTTCCACTCTTGCTCTAGTGTGGCTTCTGATGCTCCCACAAGCAGGCATTTCCATTTGTATTTCCTTCAGCTAAGTCTTAATACCACAGTTAAACATGTCTACAGGGGCTTCAGTGACTGGTGCCTGAGAAGGAACTTGGTGTTGTAGTTCCCCTGCTACAACCATCTTCATGCTGTAACCAATTAACAGCTGCAGGCTTGCTTTTCAATCTAAGCACTTGTGTCATCCTGCAGGTGGCTATACTGCAGTGTAAAGTACAGAACATGCTTAATCATCCCGTTGGATGTATCATATTGCTGAGTATAACAGAGTACCATGAGAGGTCAGTTGTTGAGACAGTGATATCAGACACGGAATAGTTCTTGGGAAGGAATAAAGCTAAATATATATTTTTGAAGAATCAACAAATGGTAACAATCTTGCTAATTGTGGAAGAGTTGGTGGAATCAGTCCTAGAACTAAGTGTGATTTATGGATATGAAATTGAAGAGGCATATTTCGTACAGTAGTTGAAGGGCCTAATTACATAAGAAAAAAAGAGGATTTATGAGAGTCAGAAGCAATTTAGATTTGTAATAGCCAGAGAAGCATGGAAATCTGAAAATAAAAGATACCAAGAACGTCTCAGACATTCATATGCTTGTAATTTTACAAGGAACTTCACTGGCTCCCTGACAGCAGCATATCATATTCAAACATACTGTCGTGTTCTGTGCAACTTTTAACTATGCTCCTTATTTCACAATTCTTTGTCACTGCTGTGTTGGTGCTATTTCCAGTGCCTTTCCCATCAGTTACACTTTTCTGATCACCGGTTTATCAGCTAGATATTGCCATGCTTTATCTAATTCTAAGAGATCTCACCGAGAAATGCCCTCTGTACTACAAGGCTTAGTAAGTTGTTGCTTCAGATTGTCTGTGCATCAGTCCATGGCCTGAACATGTCTGATGAATGTTGGATGAATTTGAAGTACTCTAAGCTGTTATGAACTTTAGATGCACTCCGGAGCTCCACATCCACAGGAGCCATTCAACCAGAATTCATGCAACTCAAGCTGAGCTGCCAGTTTCAGTGAATCCCAAGTAAGTCACTAGAATTTTCAAAATTCTCATTGCACAAAGCTTCCAGGCAGCAACACCCTCTCCCCATACTGAACTATGTCCAGGGAAAGAAATATGACTTCTCCAGCAATATCCTTGGATGGAGCTGTTAGCCCACTCACTGCTTGGAAGCAAATTTCCCTGCATCAGCATAGAAATACTGAGACAAAGACAGCTCAGCTAGAGAGGAGGTAGAGATATGTAACAAATTCTGCCCCTGACTTAAGAAATACTAGGTTTTTTTTGTTTGTGTTTCATTTACCTTTGTTAACCACGGTTCTCTAATAAAAGGCTAATAAAAGGTCAGCATTTGAATACAAACAGTAGTGCTAACTTCAGTAAAGCAGATAATTCCAACATGTTTTGAAGTCAGGCTGGAAGAAGTTTTCATAAAAGCAGGCAACTGTTTTCATGAAGTTAATTATTGCAGCAAATTCTGTACCTATTCTATGAGTTTCCATAAAGGTGGACCTATTTTTGTTCTCAGCTTTGTTTTTATTATTGTAAAAATAACTCTATAATGGCATACAATTCTAACCTAATATTGACTTAATTGCATATCTGTGTAAATCCTTGCATCCTCCCATCTGGTGTAACTAGCATTTTTGTTTTCAGTAATTTGAAGACTAGTGACAATTTTATTTTGCCTCTGCGTAACCTGGTGAAGTCAAAGCAGCTATCTGCACAGCGCCTGATTTCTTGCAGCACCAGTGCTGCAAGGCTGAGCTTCTTCAGGCAGAGAACAATTTTCTGCAAAATGCTTTTAGGGCACATGTGGACAGCAGTGGAGACACCAGAAATGTATGTATGTACATGTTGAAGATGGTGTGACTGAGCAAGCTTTGTCTTGTTCCCATTCTTGGCCAAGCTGGATGTTTAGGCAGCTTCACTCCCCATTGGGGTCACATGAGATGCAGACCAACCAGGTGTCACAGAACCACGTTTGTCAGCACTGAGCTAAAATGGATTTACATCCACACTTGTCTCTGTTCTGTCCTCCCTGCTGAAATACAGCTCACCTGGGAGGCTGCAAAGCGCATTCTTCAGACAGGTGATGTGAGTGCATGAGGCACAGGCTCATGCATGTTAATGACTTGATGCATTGTTGGCCTAGATTAGGGTTTGGCAGGTACTTTTTCTGCCACCAGTATGAACTTCAGCATTCATCATATATCTCTTATTCTGTGATCTAGCATTGTGTTAACAATGCTTTGCATACATCCACACAGTAACACAGATTGAGGAAACAATTATGTCTTCTTTTTTCTTTTTCATTTCCTTTTTTCTTTTCTTTTTTTTTTTCTTTTTCGGTTTTCTTTTTTGCGTATTTTTTTTGCTTTGTTTTATTAAACTCCCCTCAATTAATTTTTTAACTGAATAGATTTCCTGCTGTGAGCTACACTGAGTACAAACATCAAGCCTCTGGAAGGCTGGTAGGAGGTAGGAATAAACAGGAATAAACAGCCCAGGGCAAAGGTTAAAAGACTATAGGGCTGGAATTAGCATCCAAGAGCAGGAGCTGAAGGAGCAGTCCTGCTGCATGTCAAACCACAGTCCTGGGCTCTAGGTTGACTTTAGTCTGGTGGAGGTGCTGAGTTCAAACTTCAGCTTTGTGCCTTAGCCATTAGATTGGAGTATTTCAGGCACAACCAGGCAAGAACATTTGCAATAGCCAGCATGAACTGACAGTAGGAACCTGAAGAAAGAAAGGAATTTGCCTTCTGTTCATTGTCTGAAGCATCATAGTTGAGGGAGGTGAGCTGTGTCCCTAGTTGAAAAGATCATCTGGATTCTGTTCTTTATGAGCCCGCATCTGAGCATGACAGCAGTGCTCATCCTCCACAAAACTTTGTAACTGACTCACTTGGATGCCCACTGGAACAGGGAAGCTTACTTGCCTGGGAGGAGTACCTGACTTTGAGGAGAACATAGATGCCAGAAACTTTTATTAGCCTCCTAACTGCAATTTTAGAGGTAGTTCAGTGAAGCACCAGTGAGGGTGCTTGGTTTTGATGTGCTGGGTATTGCAACCTCTAAGTATTGAATGCCTCTTCAGCCTGGGTCTGTTCCCTGTTTAATGCATGGGGCTGAATATGCTGAGTTACAGACACTGCACACTTGGCATTTTGATGTTCCTCATACTTGGATAGGCTACTAGCTCTCCTTCACTTTAATGAAAATTGCAAGCTCAGAAGTCAAGGTCCTGACACACTCTGCTGAACCTAAAATGTATAATAAAAATCCACATAGGCATCTAGTGAACAGGGGAAAAGGCTCACAGGAAGCAACCTGCTGAGCACAGAGCACTTGTTCTAGCCAAAAGGAAATTCCTGTTGTTTCATTTGTTTTCTCAGTTTTGCTTTCCTCCACACAGCTCTGTAAGCTGAGGTTTTGATGTCTTTTGAGTTTTGTCTACCAACAGGCAGCAGTTCCACCATGCCTTGTTCCAGACCCTGGCCTTATGTGCAGTCTTCCCTTTCATTCCTGTAGTTGGCAAAACTGATGCCATGGAGGTCTCTGAAAGTTTCAGCCTGTTAAAATGTCGAATATACATACTGTGTGAAGTCATATTTAGATGGAATCTCTTCTGGCTTTGGAGATGATAGCATTACATCAATCTTTTATGTCACATCTTGTCCTACCTACTCAATTGTTCTACTCAAGCCTCACTTAATTGGCTTTTTTGGCCCTGAAACCCTCTCTTGGGTTTAAACACCAGGGGAATTTGTTTCTCTGTAGTCACAAGGGAGAAACAACAAATGCCATCATAAATGTAGATACAGGCTTTAAAGGCTTGATTGGGAAGTGGAAGAGCTGGAGTGCAATGGGAAAGGTTGCTCCAGAGGCTTTTCTGTGCCCCCAGGGTGTTCTGGCCGCCTCCTTAGGCTAGAGGGCACTGTCCACTCTGACTTTGAAGCATGGGCATTCCTTAAAATCAACAGGAAAGCAGTGGAGGCAGAAAGGGCTGAAGCGGGAGTGAAGGTGGTTGTGCAAACACTAGTGCCTGGGTAGGGAGTGGGATGTGCAAACTTCTGGTTCCTGCTCCAGGGCATGCTTTTTTTTTCTTTTTTTCTTTCGTTGTATTCGTGTGTAGAAAACGTGCGTTTTTCACACAGAACAGTGAGACTTCCTCAGAAAGCTGGGAAGAAACTTGTATTTGCCCGTTACAGTCACACTATGATTCACCCTGTCCCTTATTACAGGCAGCAACCTTGACAACTCTCTTGTGCAATCCTAGCACTTTCCCGGACATCACGGGAACACAACCCTTTGTGTTGAGCTATTTCAGAATGGCCTGACTCCTCCCACCCGCAGAAGAGTTAGCCTGGACAGAAAGACACGCTGCAACTCCCACTTCTTCGACACTAAAGTAACTGTGCCATTAACATGTTTTCTTTTGACGTCCAAGTGGTAAAAGCTTCTCCCTAGCCCTTCCCACATCTAGAGGAGGCAGGAGTTACAGTAGCCATGGGTATGTGCCAACCAAAGCTCTGCAGCAGCGAGAAAAGGTGACTCTCGGGAATTAAGAGCTGGTTATTCTGTTCCCAGTTGGGAGTACAGACCAGCACTGTGCTGCCGGGATAGCAAAGCAAGCATCTCGCAGCTCCAGAGAGTGGTGCTCACAGCCGTAGGGAGAAGCTCTGGTATTAGGAGATAAGCTTATATGCTGCACAGATAACAGTGGTTGCATAAATCATTGATTTTTTTTGGCAAGAAGTGTTTGCCAGAGAGACTGCAGGCTGCTGTTACTGCACATGGATGTGAAGTATGTTCTGGTAGTGCAACTGGCTCTGACTCCAGAGAGAGGGAGTATACCAAAGGCTTCGGGGAGAATTTGTACCAGTTGGCCTGTGGGATGGGTTCTCACAGCTGGTAAGAAGAAGTACAACAATAACTCTGTTTCCAAAGGGAGCTACTCAGCTCAGTCTCAGATTGACCCAGAAACAAGCATTTCAGTTTTAGAAGAGAAAATCTGGGGGCAGTCTTACCTAAAACACTAAAAAAATGTTAGTTTTGCTAACTACTACAGCTCTGCAAATACTATTGCTTCTCTGTTTCTCTGTTTTGATTGGCTAGTGTTTTTTGGTTTTTTTTTTTTTTCTTTTTTATTCTCCCTTCCCCTCTTCTTTGGCCTTTTGGTTAACAAGCTGGTTAAAAGCTACTCTAGCACTTTCTTACGAAGGTCCATAGTCTGTTGTGCCAAGTGTCATAGAAATTCCCAGGGAGCTAGCCCTCATTCTATCCTGCAGCAGTCACTGACCAAATGTGATGCTATTCTTGCCTTTTGAGATAAATCACAAGCTGCAGAACCAACCCACTAAATAGTCTCCCAGAGATGCCTTAATTTTCTCTTCTAATTTCAGCACTGTACAGAGAAATAACTCACAGGAAATCTCTGTACTGGAAACAAATGGGAAGCATGGCAGTCTAAAGATTAGAGAGGAAGGGATTTCTTTGTGTTTAGTTAGCCATTTGCAGCTTGCAGCAGTTTTGAAAGATAAAGCTATGTAACTGTTAAATTTTATTAAGGTACATAAACCTGCTCCATATTTACTAGCATGTATGTGTAATATCAAATCTGGCCAGGCAAAGTTATAAATCCCTTGTCTTTGATTTTCCGAAGCATATCAGGTCTGTGCAAACCTTTGCTGTCACTTTCAGTGGGAAAAAACTCTGTGCCATAAGACCTATACCCTCACAAAACTTTTGCTGAAAAAGATGAAGAAAACAGAGGATAACTGCATTATCACTAGAAAGTTTGTTACTTTACCACTATGACTCTGTCTTCCCCCTAATTTTATTCCTAAAAGCCAATTAATGATATTTAAAGGGTGTGTGTTAATGCTTGCTTTGGAAATAAATGTAACACATAATTTGTGTTACATTTTGCAATTTTGCTTTTGAAATTAATGCAACACTGAATAATATTTACAAGTTTTAATATCAATACATTTTGATTTTTCTTGAGGGAGGATTTTATCAGTCAGTTTTTATTTTTGTCAGTCAAAAGGGGAACAACATTGGGCAGCTTCTGAATAATCCTGATAAGTTAGTGATGATTGCTGATCAATCTATATCAAAATTTCACATATTGCTTCTGTTATAAAACTTCGTTTTCTTTTGTTCCAGGCTGGTAAATTTTCTATATTATTTTGATTTATTATTATAAAAGTATTTAGTTTGGTATAACAAAACTCAGAGAGGCAACAAGTGCTCTTCCAAGGGATTATATTCCACAACATTTTACTTTTCCAGTCTATGTTTTTTTGTGACCTTTAAAATCTCCTATTTATTCCTAAATGAATGAACCTATAACATCTAAAATAATCCAAAATTATTTAGATAATGAAGAATCTGTGGCATTCTATGAACAGAGGAGGAACTCCCTGACACTATTTTATATGATTCCTTCATCCAGCAAAATCCAAGGTCCTGGTGGCTTGTGAGAAGCAGGAAAAGCTATGCAGATCCAGACCTAGAGAAAGGAAAACATGTAGAGCTGCCTTAGGCATCAGCAGCCTCTACCTCCCTGATGCTCTTTGGAGCTTATGATTTTGATGACAGGAGTTTGGAATCTCTACAAAGTACATCTTTTGGCACTGATCTCTCAGGTTTGCAAAAAGACATATAAAATACTGTGTTCTTGGTTTTCTAGTGAAGTCACAGGACTGTCTTGGGGTGTTCCAGTATCCTTAAGACATTTACCTATTTTCCTTCTGCTTCAGAATAACAGAACTGAGACTAGTATTTGCCCAGGGAATGGACAGGGAATGTGTGAGTCCATTGGCATTTTGTGAAAAAATAGAAAAAAATATTTTCTCTACCCCAAACTTTTTCTAGGAGGACTTTGCTGATACATATTTGTGAAGGTCTGCGTAGCCAATAAACAAATAAATGAGCACGAAGATAAAGTAGCATGGAAGTAGGAGACACTGCAGAAGCACTTGCCATGAGCTATAGAAAGTTAGCTCCTATGAGTGCTGGCTGAAAGAAACAGGGACTTAGGATCACTGGAATCCAACTGTTACAGGCTGATGTACTCAGGAATACAGGCTTACTGGGGTCTTTGTGCATAAACTAGAGTACATCACAAAAGGTCTGACTCTGTCACTACCTTCTCCTCTGAATATGAGTCATCTACAACAGCCTAAATTTTGTTAGTTGCTAAAATGAAGTGGGGAACCCAAGAGCAAATATTACCTGTAAGGCTCATAAAAAACTACCAGGAATGATAGTACATATGAATCTTAGGAACATCCTAGATGCAAAGTATAACTCCTGAACACTGAACAAGTGCTCAAATGTCATGTTTTGCTTTCAACCTGATGGTTGCTACGACAGCCCAAAGAGCTGGCAACTGAACTGAAAACTTAAATACAGTGTCCAGTCTTCATCTACAAGAAAGTGTTTTATAAGCTGTTTTGAAGAGATTTCAGGGTTTTGCTCTGCTTCATTCGAATTATTTAGAAATGGCAGCATACATGACATGAGAAGTAATTTTCACAGGCAATTTCTTCATTGGAAACAATAATTGGAGAGCATGGGGCTGTAGTGGTTAAGGTGCAAAGGTGAAAGATTACTCATAGGACAGTGGCCACAGATTTAAAAATCCAGTGATTGCTGAATTCTGGCATGAAATATTGGTGTGCTTTTGCCACTGAGCTCAGACAAACAGGATAATCACTGTAAAGACAAGTAGATGAATTTTAAAATTGATGTGCTCTCACTGCTGGTACTTGTTTCTGCAATCACAAACTAACAGTTTTGTGTTGAGATCCCCCTTCTGAAATAATGTGAAAATGCTTAAATAAGAAAACCGAGCAAAAAGAAATAGAGGAGGAGTAAAAGAGGGAAAAATACACCCAAATGCACCTGCCACCAACCTCTGAATAAAACTATTTTCATATTGGAACAAAGAAAATGTATTTTAAAATAATTTTTAACAATAATTAGATGTCCATATTCTGTTACAGAAACTGTCAAAATCTTGATCTACCTCTGGAAATTTCAGTGCAGAAAGAAGGCTAAAAATCATTTGTAAGAGTGAACTGAGGTGCTTTGGCCAGCTTTAATTTTCCTTTTCTTTTTTCTTTTTTCTTTTTTCTTTTTTCTTTTTTCTTTTTT
>NC_031799.1:11896802-11969099 GCF_001522545.3 Parus major
TTCTTTTTCTTTTTCTTTTTCTTTTTCTTTTTCTTTTTCTTTTTCTTTTTCTTTTTCTTTTTCTTTTTCTTTTTCTTTTTCTCTTTTCTTTTTTCTTTTTCTTTTTCTTTTTCTTTTTTTCAGCAATAATCCCACTTTTTATGTCTTCTGCTTGTGATTTTTTAAGAACACATTACCACTGACTTCTTCCAAGTGACATAATTTTATAGTGATAGCATGTGATAATGATAATGAGCATTCAGTATTTAGTGTTCCCCTATGATTTTCATTGGAGTCAAATAAAGAAATGTCCTTGTGATTTCCACAGATAAAGGTTTAAAATAAAATCAGAAGTTTTGAATAATTTCATATATAGTAACACAGACAGGTGCCAGCTTGAATGTCTGAAAAGCCACATGTGGAGATATGCAAAAAAATGTCCTTTAAAGACACTCATATTATACATGAAGATTATCAGCAAGATTGCTAAGATGAAAGATTTATTAAATGATGTTTGTGCTGTTTATTTCCTATTTAAAATAGAAGTCTAAAGTATATTTTGTAACAGTCTATCAAGTCACATAGAAATGACAATGCTAACATGTCCTTGAACTTGCAAGGGAGTGAAAAACCTTTTCTGAAGTCCTTGATATGAAAATTGTGAGCTGTTCAAAGTTCATTTGATGAGAGATGATGCCTGCAGCAACAGATGGAACCTCCCGAGGAAGCTTGAGTATATTCAAAAGCTTCCGAATTATTCCAGTAAAGGTCCTTGTACAGAAAGTTCCAGCTCACTTCTTGTTTATTTGGTAAGCTGCTGTAGAGGAGTCACATAGGATTTCCCTAACAAATCACATGTTCTCATATTGCAGCATCCTTGAGCCAAATGCATAGAAAACTTGGGTAACCTTTCTTCTTCAATATACACAGGGAGAAGTAATCTGTTTTCAACATTTTTGGCCCCTGCATTACATAGATGATGGCCAAATAATGACCTATTTCAGCATATTTCCTCCTGCACTCTGAACAATATCTGTATAATTTTCTGTCAGTCTTAACAGACTGGAGTTTATAAGTAAGAGGGTCATAGATGTAGTAACATAATATGAATGTAGGTTTATAATTTTGAGTATTAGTTCACAGGATATTACTCTGTTCCAGATGCTGCGAGTTATTTTCCTGTGCCTAGTGAGAGACAAGCAGAATTGAGGCTGGAAGAGGCTTTGAAAGAGTTTTTGGAAAGTCTGGCTTCCAATATCTGTCTCTTTCTTAGGCTTTCAAAGTCACATATGGCCTCGCCCTTGAGCATTTGGCTTTCATAACTAATTCTCTGAACACTGAGTGCAAGTGCCTTCAGTCGGTGTTCTTATTGCAAAAGATGCCTAAAGATAGCAATATAAAACCAGAACAACACAGATTTCTTCAGAGTCCTATTAGAATGTGTTAAGTTGAATATTCAGCATAAGAAGGGGAGATCTGAATTCCAACCCCTGCTCCAAGGGCTGTGCCCTGAATCTGCTCACTATTTAACATAAATAGCCCTTTAAGCAGGACCAGAACCCAGCATTCCATTAGTCTATGAAAGTAGACTACTTTAATTAATTACTGAATTACTGCTGTCTTTTCCCTGCTTGGTGAGACCTGAAGTCCTGCTACAGAATGAGCTGGCTTTTACAGAAGGGCTAAAAAAAGACATTGATTGCCTGTGTCACACACACTGTTTTTTAACACTTTTAACCTGCCTTGTATATGCAGTTTCTCATCAGATATGTAGAACACTTTAGGTCACTAGTTTCTTTACAGTCTACACAAAAGAGAGCTGCACTTCAAAGTACCCATGACATTGAAAATATAATATGTATTCTGACTAATCATAATAAATATATAATTTCCAGTTCCCATAATCTTGCTGCCTTGTGCAGAAAAATTTATATAGGCTTTCCTGTGATATCTGTGAAAGATTTTCATTCCCTTGTAAAGAGAAGGGATAGCATACTCATGACTCAGGCAAATAGGAGTGAAGACAATAAGAATTTCTACTGATGTTTGGGGGCACCAGATTTTTCATTACACTGTTTATTTTCACTGATGTCATCCTCACTAACTTGTACTCATACCACATGTAAAACAGAGCCCACTTAAGTGCAATTTATTCTTTTTAGAAGACTATTATGACAGATTTTTTTATTTTCTTCATTTCATGAAGAGTAACTCTGAAAATATTTTGTGTTAATGATAGCTTTCTCTTCAGACTTTTTCCACAGAAGACATTGACACCATTGACACCACATTGATATTGATAAAATATGTCTTTAAGAACAGCAACCATGAACTGCAACCATTCCCTCCAGGATTTCATGTTAATACGAAGGGCTTTCACATCTTTGTCATAAAGAGCTCCCTTTGAATCCAGTGGGCTTTGGATAAGTTCCTTGGACTCCGAGGTCAGAAAAATTTCTTCACTAACAGATGCAGTAACTTGGACAAGTACCTACAGAAAAGCCATGATATATTCTCAGTAGGTGACAAAATTTGCACAAAGAGGAATTTTAGTGGTTCAGTGATGATAACAGCCTAAATAATCAGTCTGTGGCCATACTAGGGGTCAGGGTTATCTGGTGCAAACTAGGCATCTAATTCTTATGAAATAAATATTTACTCCATCATACTGTTGAAATACAACTAGAAGAGAAGCTTTAAACTATAAAAAAAATATGTACTGGAAACTATTCCTTCTCTTCAAAGAATATTTTGCAGCCCAGGTCCCTAGTTCAGACATTAATTTCCAAGGTGATCTGTGGAAGTTTTCAGTAGTAAACA
This sequence comes from Parus major, assembly GCF_001522545.3. Lineage (NCBI taxonomy): Eukaryota > Metazoa > Chordata > Aves > Passeriformes > Paridae > Parus > Parus major. The sequence continues at coordinate 11,899,602 of NC_031799.1, forward strand.
TCCTTCCCACATTTGTACATCACTGAAGAGTTAATGTCTTCAGTAACTTTTTCATTTTTGCAAAACATAAATTTTTGCAAAAACACAGCATTTTGTTTAAATAATGTGTTTAGTTCTCCTAACCAACAGAAATTAAAGGTTTTGGAAATCATGTCAAGCTCGCTATATAGACTGTGCTCAAACTTTGTGGTTGCCTTTGTGTCCTCAGTGACTCACCCAAAGTGGTTTTTGTATTCTTAAAATATAGATTTAGCTTCAAATTTGGTTCAGCTGTTATAGGCACATTTGATGCACTCTGTCTTCAAATCTGGAAGATATTTGTAAAGTAATTTATCTTCTCTCTGTGCCTCTGACTCTTTCCAGAAAGCCCTAGTGTATATTTTATTTCTGTATTCAATTGTAGATAAAACTTAGCACAAAGCTAAGTTAAAAAATAATTATTTTATAAAATCACTTACAGGAGAGAAATACCCTTCCCTAAATTTCCAAGCCCAAAGGTGCCACTTTCTTCAATGGTTTGATGAAAGAATATGGAACAAAGAGTTTAGTAACCAATAGTGATCAGCTGCATTTGATTGGACAAGGACAGTTTATATATTCCCACTTTAGATAATTGGAAAACATCCTTAAGCATGATCTTAAGCATGCTTATGCTCTTGAAGTTATAAAAATCACTATTTTACTCAATTTTGGGCATGTGATATGGTTGCATAAGGAAAACAGCAATGTAAACTTCATAGCTCATATTGCTACTGAGGCATTATTTGGCACCAGGCATAATGTTTTAAATGCAAGAACCAGGAACATCATTATTCACTACTGTGTATTTCAGGGCAGAAGTCGGTGCATTTTCAAATACTTAGGGAAAACACTAGAGACTCAAAAACATAAGTGGGAAAGACTTTTCCTTCATGATGGCAATTAGATCTGGCTTGAAATCCACAGACTGCTTGATAATTCTGGGCAGAAATATTCCTGCAGCATGTAACAAATGAGCAGTGGGCTCAATTTTTGTTATTATTTTCAATCCTGTCTTTGTGGCCAGTCCAGCACTACAGCATGTACAGTAAGCACAGCTCACTTTTGCCTCAGAAACACCAGGAGCTGGACATTCCCCTCATCTTTTTGGACTTGGGGAATATGTTCAAATTTCTGTTTAATCTGAAATAGAACTGCTTAAAATATAAGACTCCTCCTTTGTTTATTTTGAGACCTAGATGAGTAAACTCAGGAATGATGTAAATGGTGATATGGGTTAGGATCTGGGCTGCTCAACATTTGGCAGACCGTAATCACAATATACTTGTCTGTTACACGCCTGTCTCCTATGGCATGTGAGTATGCCTGCGAGGCATAAATCTCTGCTGGTGGTCCATTTCATTCCCACATTCTTGCTGCCTTCCCCCTTTCAAGACTTAGAGAACATAATGATTCATGACTCCTCAGTTTGCCCCAAACTCCTTCTGCTAGGGCTCTTTTTTTGTATAGCTGGTTACACATATTAAGAACACAGTTTTAACTTAGTGTTTCCACTCTGCTTCCTTTTGATTGACCAGCCTTAAGCAGCAACAGAAGAGCTTTACCCAGATGCTTCTTGTATCTTAACCACATACTTTGACCACTGGAGCTATGGGAATTAAATGACTACTCATGATCTTTATTGACCCCCCTCCATTATTCCTAATTAATGTTCTTACCCACACATGCTTGAGCAGTTATTTTATTTCTGAAGTTATTTCATTTATTTGTCTTTTTAGCAAATGACTAAGTGTCACTTCTATGTAAAAACAGATGAATTAAAATTATCTGGTGTATTCTAAGTTCTGGTATTCTGATTTAAAAATAAAGTAACTCGTATTCCTAATATATTTATCTCCCCAGATCGATATTAATTTTAGTAGTCCCACTGAAATTGTCAGTACTCTGAGGTGCTTTAGCTGCCATGTTCTAATCTCTATAATTATTGCTGATAGAGAAGCTTGTCTAAAATTCTGTAAAATTGGCTGTATCTTCATCTATCTTAAGTCCCATTTTTCTTTCTACTTCCTTGAGATGTCTGATTATCCTTTGTATCTTATTTTCTTTCTTCTGCAAGCACCAAAATTACCAGCGACATCAGAAAGACTAGTGAAGATCACCTTATTTCTTCCAGAAAATGATATAGTTGTGCTATGACTCCCAGAACATCTTAAGAAGACACAACAAAGTCAGTCTTTCTGGGTATTTCCTCTCTTATTTTCCAGAAATCACATTTCTATTTAGCTGTTCTCTTTTGTGTAAGGGAAAGCTATATACCATGTCATAAATGGTAATTTTCAATAAGTAGGAAATTCTATGGCACTTATTAATGTTTATTTCAACACTCTTAAAAGTATTTACAGTCTAACTAAGTCAGTCTCTATAGTCTTCAATCTATCTTATCCCACCATCCCACAAAATTCTTTCCAACATCTCTCTGGTTACAATTATCTGGTTCTAAAATTCTCCATACTTTGTTGTTTTTCTTGATAAGAGCTTAAACTGCCTTTTAATTCTCTTATAAATTTATCTTCCTCAAACAGCTTAGTTATCTTTAACTTATCTGTATTGAGAAAGCCACTAAAACCTCCCTCCCTCTCTTCCTCTGTCCATAACTGCATTCTTGCTATCGCCCTCAAAGCTGATCTTGTCTCCATGTGTTGAAGCTCACATGAAATACTCCCACATTATGTGCATGTTCCTCTTGCTTCATGTGTTTCACCAAATCCTGAAAACCCTGCATGATCCTCTAGGTGGTTTTTTGCCTCATCATGCTTGTATCACACTTAGCATGAGACCAGCTTCGGTATTTTATACTCACTGTTACAAGCCTGTCTCCAGTTACATTCCCATGAGCTCTTTCAATGCTTCTTTGTCCTTACACATAGAATTCTCCTGAATTATCTGAATTATCTTTTTTGATCTGTCATGATGTTTCGTGAAGCCTATTTTTAATTGCTACCTATTCCAGATTGTCTTACAGATACCTCTAGAATATTGTGTTATATCTGTAACTTGTCTAATGATTTTTCTTACCATTTTTGTGCTATCACACTCTTATAATTCTTCTGCTTTGCCTCTTGAGACAAAATATGCAATGTGATTACTGGGAACCACTTTGATCAATAAATGGATATGCTTAAACATTTTTATTAAGAACATTTTGGTGCTATTCAGCTGTATCCTTAACTGTGACAAAACCAATGAATAAATATTAGATCCCTGTCTTCAACATCTTCCTTTGCTACTTTTGTGTTGGAGCCATACATCACTATTTGGTACCACACCTTTCAATATTCTTGAAGATTATTATCACAATCAAGCAGAATTAATCTTGTAAATTGTTAGGGATTTCTTTGCTGGGAGCATATTTTCATGTCCCCTTTGTTCAGGATGCTCCACTAGCTTGAGGTACTTACAGTTTGCTTGTATTTTCCTTCAAGGATTATAAAAATAGAGATTATTTCAGAGGATTGATAATGTATCAGTGGTGATACAGAGAGACATAATCTTATTCTCCTTGACTTTCTTCCTCCTTATGGCTATTGCAGTGAAAATAAATAGTGATGATCCTCTCTAAGAAGCAGAAGTAGTCTTGGATACCTTTTCCTCCATTTGGTAGAACCACATGTGAATGCTATCTCTCTCTTCATGGTACCACTCACCATGAAGTTTATTTCAATTAAACTATTGCTTGTCTTGTCTGACAAAACCAGCATGGGTATAACAAACTTTATTAAAAAGGCTATCATGTGCATGTCATTTCACATTTTCTGCACTATCATTTGTTGCACTCATGCCCTGGGTAGAGATGCCTGCATGCCTTGTTATGATTTGTAGGGCAGGGGATATTTCTTGCAGCTTAGACTGGAACAGTTGGCCTAAGCTTTGAAGGCACCCCTAATGAATGAAGGCTACACTTCACTCATTCAAGGAGAGCACTTCTCTCCTTGCTTCCCTTTGAACATTACAGCCCAAACACAACACCAAATGCAGCTGTCAGAGATTTTGAGACATCTTACAGAAAATACATTTTCCTGCTCTTTCTGTCAGCACTTATTATGTCAGAATAAGAGGCATATTGTCTTTTACAGCAGTTGTTATTTCAATATTCTTTTTTTATAATTAAATCAATTGAAACATTTTAGGCAAAAGGCAGCATACTCTCATCATGTCATGTCTAGAAGTCTGTGGGAATTCCTGTAAAGCAAAAAATCACTATGTGGCATGCTAAGAAAAAAAGCATGAATGTCTTTCTCTGGATATCTGTCTGAGTATCAGTGTCTGTGCATATCTGCAGGGTGGTATTGCCACTGTATATCTAATTAAACTGATAGAAGGAAAGCATGACTTAGGATTTCTCATTAGAATGTTTTTATCTCAAATTCTATTGTTTTTTTTTTCCTGGGACACAGCCACCTTCCTGCTGTTGAGATGCCAGGATCACAGCTACAACAGAATAGGAAAAGAAGCAGGGCAAGAAAAAATCAAGCTGCTTGTAAAGGATTGATTTGGCAAAATATATAAGCATTTTTTGAACTCTATAACATTCTTTAACTTTAAGACAAGTGGATATTTAGTTTCTTAGCTAAACACAGATGGATTTTAGGATAAAGCATAGCTCTATTCTGAAATGCTCTGTTGAGTCATTGTCTCAAAACTAATAATGACTCAATGCTATAGAGAAGACTTTACAAAGTGTCCTGCTACAGTGCACTCTGCAACCTGAACCAAGTTACACTGATAATTTGCACATGGAGAGCTTCTTTATGTGTTTGTCACCCAGGTGTCAATTGCAGAAGATATTAATGTGTTTCCTTTGATCTGCTTCTTAACTGCTCAGCTGTGAAGAGTTCTGCAAGACTCCTACAGGTAAAAGCAAAAGGAGATGAGGTAAACAGGCTGGCATTGGCAAGAGGGGCAACATAAGGAACAGCAAAGATCTCAAAAAGCCTTTACCTCAGAGGCCAACATCCTGTAGTACCCAGGGAATATGCTCTGCTCACATTCTGTGCTATAAAAGCTTTCAAATTTTAAAGAGGAGAAACAAGGGAAACTGAGGAAAATTTGAAATGGATAAGTACTCAGGATGCTTCCTATGCCATTATAATAGGCTCATTTCTAAATGGATTCTTATGGTAAATTATTATACAATAATACAACCACAGGATATACTTGATTGCAAATCTGGCCTCTGTACTTTAAGAATCATTTCTATAGGGAAACAGATGAGTAGAGGAGAAGAGCAAGACACTTGCATGGAAATTAAGCCTAGGCTCAGCTTTACATAATTCCACAGCTGTAAGTCTTTGAGAACATCACTGGTGGTGAATGCAACAACATTCACCATTGTGAATGAATAACTTCTTCTCACCTAGATAAAAGTATCAGGCTTTGGATGAACATCCAACATCTTTTGCATGTGGCAAAGCAAGAAATGGAGGTTCAGTAGCTGACAATGACCCTAGAGTACTTGAGCTTAGAGCTGCCTGGGAGGAAACAATAAGAATATGTGTATTGACAGCACTGGTCACAGCCTCTCTCTCCTGCACAATTGGCATCATTTAGTGGGACATGTTTCCTGTCACATGATGAGGGAGTCTGTGTGTGTATACCTCCAATTTCTGTGAATCAGCATCTCAGCTGCATCAATTTGTGTCCAGATAAGTTGTTCTCATGGAAAAAAAAATAAAAAAAAGGTCTCCATTAATAATTTAATAGCCTGTTAATTAAAACACTCCACCTGTGACCTGGGATCTCATCTGGCTCAAATTTGACAACAGATCTTTCCTATGTCAAAGAGAGCAATTGTTTTCTCTTTCTCCTGCAGAACTTATCTCACTGCACGCAAGCTCTGGAAATTTCTTTGGGCAAGAAAAATACTTGTGTCTTGATTCTGAGGGAACAATACTGGAGTGCTGTGATTCCTATCCCTCCTCCCAGCAAGTACATCAGTATTTTACGAGAAGCAGAAAAGCTTAAGCAACTCTAAAACATCTAATTCAGAGGGCAGTGACTGGAGACCTCAGCTGGGAGATGGCAGGACCCAATTTAAAATCTTTCTTCTTTAAATGATTTGGAGTAAGAATGTAAAACCAAGTCTTCTGTTTACAGGGACTTCTTGCTGTCTGATTTTTGAGTGAAGGTCATTGGAAAGGCCTAATGCCTAATGGTGGAAATTTCAGAATTGTTAAAGGCAGGAAGTCAAATACAGTGATTTTACACAGTGATTTTAAGCAGATAAACAGCTACATAGCCACTGATTTTAGAAGTTCCTAGTGGTAACATGGTACCGAAATCTGGGCCCTAAAATACAAGAACTGTACAGTTCTCATAACTTTAGGTTTTGTTACTTTAGAGGCTATGCTGAAACCTTTTTCTTTCCCCTCCTCAGTGAGATTCTGCATTGTCATTATCAAATAATGATTTCTACCTAGACTGAAAACTTTCCTGATGGAGGTCCTTATCAAAGCCTCAATGTGCTCCTGAATGCAATAAAATGATCAAAAATGACTGATGTCTAGAGTGGCAGTTCTGGGCTGTCAGTCTTGAGATACTGGATGCTGAAAATTGATGGAATTGTGGTTTACTCCTCTGCATGACATAGTTGCACTGTGTGTGACTATGCTGAAATAGTTTTCTCCTGTACAATAGATAACTAAGTGAGATACATGTAGTGATCAAGCTGTAAAGAGTCTTCTTACCTATATCTTGGACCAAAAGTTTGAATGTAAGAATTTTGAGTGGAACTGTTCTTATTTCAGTCCCAAAAAGCTCAACTGCTTCTTTTAAGCCAACAACGTGATGTTACTTTCCCCTACAATTCTTGCCCCTTTTAGCTTAGAAATTCTATGACTGCTAATGATGGAGAATTACAATACAATTAACTGTAATACAGCTTTTGAAATGGTTTAAAAGTAATGATTAGGAAATTGTGAGCCTTCTTTTTCTCCAAAACCTTGTATAGTGCTAAATAGTGTGTACTGCAGTACTTTTGAAAGTCATCACTTCAGAATGGGATTATTTGATTAAAACAAACTCAGGAAATGCATTTATTCAGTGTCTTGTTATATAAATAAGGATAAAGCATTCATCTTCCTTAGAACTTTTCACAAGCACTAAATAAGTAAAACAAAAATTAGTAAGCCTATCTGTGGAAATATTTATTAAGCCAAGCATGTTCTTGTTAACTACATTCAGCACTTAAAAAGGTAAACAGGTAGATGAGGTTACAGTTCTCATCTTGCCTTACAACAGCTGTCTAGATGTATGTTTACTGTGGGCATGCCTCTAATGCCTGTATTCATATCAACAGCATTTACACGCTTTTAGTAACCTTGTTAATAGCTTCTAGTCACCAAAAGTATACTTGTGATTCCCTATGCTTTAGAAATATCCTGAATTAAGTCAATCTACCTTAAAAAGCATCTTAGTATTCAAGAACCAAAAATATGTGTAGACATTTACAGCTTCTAGTCTTCTTTACTGCATTTCCACGAAGAAACCCTGTAAGGGAGACCACTTTTTAAAGGCATAATAGATAATGTAAATGCAAAATGTTATTTGAGAAGCTTTAATTGCTTCAGAATAATGCAATTACATGAACTGAACATAAGAAGAGCCACAGCTAATGTTTGTGTGATGCTTGACTCAAAGAAAATGTTTACTAAAGGAGGTAGAGTGGGTGCTGAATTTGATGAGTCTGGAATTAAGGACAGAGTAAGCATTCACTTTGAAAGTCTGTGCTTTATAGAGAATACCTCTTAAATAACTAAAGGAAAAGAGAAACAGGAAAACAAAGGAGCTCTGCCAGTCTCCTCTGTAGGAGTAAACAGGATTAGGTATAATGAGATTATCAAGTAATTCTGTGTGGCAACACACACATAAATCAACAGATAAGGGGGAGGGAGATGGACTCTGCAGTTACTGTTAATAGCAACAATGTTCCAGACATAAAAATAAAGCTTCCTTGCCCCCTCCTCCCAATGTGGAAGACTATTCTATACAATTGAAGCTGTAACCAAGCATGGTGTCTGATAGCAAGAGTTTTTCTGTCTAGCAGTCAGTGTGTTCAAGCAAGACAACAGGAAAAAATAGGTTCCCATCCTGCCCTTTTCCAGAAGTCACTGTTTTCTCCTTAATTCTCTGGAAGCATATCATTAAAGATACACAAGCCACCAAAACCAGGTTAAATGTGGTTTCTTCTGGTGCCACAGAAACAGCTCTATAATTAGGAGAGTATAACCCATCCTGGCAGAATATCCTCTTTATTAGTGATCTTGTACCTGTGGTAACTTCTGGAGGAATATAATCCCACTGTCATTCCTGTTACCAAAGTCCTATCTCTGTTTTTCATTTTCTTGTGCTGTCACTGGTGGACTCAGAATTTGTCATATTTCCTGTGCTATTTAAAGGACTTTTTGGGCTGGTGCATTATTTTAAGCCTGCCTCTGTATGCTTCAAAATACCAACAGGAAGCATTTATCTTATACAAAGCACACTTACTGTAGAATTCTCAGTTCATACAGAGACCAATTTGGCACATTATATATATATATATATATATCTTCTGGTTTTATATATATACACATATAAATAGAATAAGGTATGAAAACAGAGGATTCTGGACCACACAACATTTTCATTTTCTTCCCAGTCTTCAAATATACTTTCCATATTAGGGAACACTCCCACAACTGCTTGGGAAGATCTCTGAATACAACTTGTGAAGTGGCATGTTCATGCAAGCTGAAAAAGTTGTGTTGCAGCAGAGGACGTGGTTATGTCTAAGGAGAATGAGAACTGTAACTCCTGATAGCAACGGGAGGTGAAAGCAGAACTGTGCCAGGATCATTTGGGTCCACCTCTTGCAGGGTTATTTCACCCACATGAATCTGAGATCTCCTACTATGTGTGCTCTGCTTCAGCTCAGTTAGAAAACTGCTCATACCAGGGCCCCCAAAATGATTTATCCCTAGGTCACTTTCATGATCTCTTTTCTCTGCTTGAGTCCAAACAAATAGAATATCAACTTACTTGAAAGTTTTATGAAAGCCATTTTTTCCTATCAAGTAGGGGGAAAAATTATCATTATTTTAAATTTAATTTTTATTTTTATTATTAAATTTTAAAATTTAATTTAATTAATTTTTAAAAATTAATTTATCATTTGTCTGGTGAATTTGCATGAAAAGAATCTAAGGTTTCTTGCAAAAACCAGCAGGACTCCTTACTGTTATATGTCCTGGATCACTGGCTGCCACTTTTGAGAAAGGAGTAACCTGCATGCTTAAGATTTCTTTCATGCATGACTGTAGGAGGACATAGGCCAGGTATGAACACACTACATATGAAAGAAAATCTACTTAATACCTACTCAGTGTTGTAGTGAAATTAGCCTTCTCCTCTGTTTTTTTTAAATTTATTTTTTGGGTCTATGATACTTAAAATGAAAAACATACAATAGGTCAGCTAAACCCAAACCAGGTTGTTGGCAGCTGAGTTCCAGAGATGGAAAGATTCCAAGGGAAGCTGATTTCTGGGTGTGAAAAAGAGTATCAGGAACAATGAAACAATTTTTCTCAGCTGTTATTCTTGCTGAGGAGGTGTGTAGATCTACAGATCCAAAACCTTCTTGCAAATGTTAGTGCTGTCATGTGTGCCAATTCCTCAACGGCTTTCAAGGACAGCAACATCCAAAGATAAGCTGTAAGTGATCTCTTACCCATTATCATCCTCTTGCATGTATGTGTTTCTTGCCTTGGGTTTTGACAACCACAAATCCACAGACGGTCTCCAGGCTAACATATATAGACTATCACAAGGGCTAAGGTTGGAAGTGACCTCTGAAGGTCATCTGGTCCAACTCCCCTGCTCAAGCAGGTCACCACTTGCCTAGGACCATGAAAAGTTACATGGGCTAGGTAGACTATTAGAGTATCCAAGGCTAGAAACTCTAGCCCTTATCCAGGGAACCTGTTCCTGTGCTCAGTGAACCTTACAGTAAAAAATTAAAAAATGTTTCCTGATGTCCAGAGGGAACCTCCTGTGTTTCAGTTGGTGCTGATTTCCTCTCATCCTGTTACAGGGCACCTCTGTTTACTGATTCCCTTCAGGTTTTATACACATTGATATGATCCTTCCATAAGACTTCCCTTCTCTGTCCTGAATATTCCCAGCTCTATCAGCCCATCCTAGTAGGGGCAGCTATCTAAGACATTAATTACCTTAATGGTCCTTCTCTGGACTCTCCAGTACTTCTGCACAAGGCTTTTTATTTCCAACAATAGCAAAGAGCACCCTATGGGATCATTAAAATTCTGTTTTCCATCACAAACTTGCTGAAAGAGGTGGTGTTTGTAGAATTCCCTCTTACTTAGCGTGGAAGCAAGGGTTAAAGTGTGTTCTAGTTCCTGATACAGTGGTCTGCTCTGCAGCACTGCAGACAGTAGTGCTGTCCACATGCAGGACCTTCCTGTCACGAAGCTGTGCTGGCTGTGAGCCATGACTGCAGTGACCTTCTGCTGTTTTTCAATACCTCCCAGAATAATCTCCATAACCTTACCAGGCATTGAAGTGAGACTGACAGGCCTGTAGTATCCTGGGTCATCCTTGTCCTTTCAAAAGCTCATTTTCTTGCCTTCCTTTCTGTTTAGGATTAATCCACTCCTGCTTCCTAGCAACCACTTGCCATTACAACTCCAGCCAGGACAGCCTGTAAACATCCGTTGTGTAAGTACCTAATGCAAGTGGAGTTAATGAACTGTTTGTAAGTACTATTCCCTCTAGCTAGCACAGGCTAAAATCTGCACCACACATGCCTCTGTCAGCACTCTCAGGAATGAGATCTTGAGATTATCAGCAAACACAGCAACTGATAACTCGTGTTTGAGTAACTAGGGAAAAATATGCTCTTCCCTTGACATACAAATCCAGATGGACTTGCTGAGGATCCTATGAATGCCTTACAGGGTTGATAATGTGCTCATCCATTTAACCAGAGTACCTGAATTTGTACTTTTTTATTCTACAATCTCTCTATCATCAGGGGAGATATAGAGAGCAATTTAAATCCATATCTGAGTTAGTCATGGTGCCCTTACCCCACTAACTCCACGGTGTGTTAAAGCAGCTGGACATCTCAGCATCTGAAGCTAGGTAGGATGAATCTGGGTAATATCTCAGGAATCCCAGTTTTTCACCCGTGTCATTACCTATATCAATATCATATGAATTAGCAAAGGATGTATAACCAGGTTGGTGTCAACTGACATTTCCTGTGTGTATTTTGAGGACCTGAACTGCCCTGATCATCTCCAAGACCCACCTTTAGAGAATCATAGAACCACAGGATATTTTGGGTTGGAAGAGACCTTAAAGATCATACAGTTCCAAGCCCTCTGCCTTGGAAACCATTATATCATGTAATCCTGTGATCAATGCAGATGCTACTGAAACATGAACATTTACATTACACAGCTTATTTAACTCCGCCTGAGGAGTGCCCTCTAACATTCTAGCCAGCTGTGTCCGGAGGAAGCGAATATCTATTATGCTTATTTTACCGACAAAGTGAATTCATTTACCTTGTAGCAACTGTCTGCCAAGTCAGTTCTTCACACTCTTTTTAGTAATAGAAACTAGCAGAAATATTGGTTTAAAATATTCCTGCCTCTTGTCCCATGGCATGTTCCAGTGTTCTTTTGATTGTGCTAATACTACTGTCTGTGCAATCACATTATGTTGTAGATCAATGAACAACTAATTTTAAAAAGAACCCTTCAAAACATGAAGATCTCTTACACTTAAGATTGTACTTAAGAAAGCACATACCACTGTAATAAGTAATGAGGTTGCTGTGTGGAAAAATCTGTTATCATTTTCAGTTGGATTCAGATCAGGTTTACTCATTGGTTTTGGTAAGTGAACAGCCAGGTCACACACAAAGAGCACTGTAGGTAACATATAATACAGTAAATTGCATGTGGAGTACTCCAGAGAGCTCAGACAGGAAAGGTGGGATTCATCTCACTTCATGTTACACCTCTGCAACAAGGCTCTCTGCCCATTTACAGGTAATGGTGAGAAGCAGCCTTTTAAAAAGGTGATTAATTTCAGATGATAAGGTGAATTGTGCTGTGCTAAGTGCCTGTTTTTCACCACTGATTGTAAGGAAGTGTGGAGTCACTAGTTTAGTTGTGGACGTTATAGACAGCTATGAATTCCTCCCTGCTTTTCCTGGCAGAGGGACATCACACTCTAGTGTGCATGTGCAGAGGCACACACATAAAAGTACCTACCTACATACACATATGCAATTAATTCCAAGATAATATACATGTATGTATGGGTTACTTCCCATGTATAAGCCCTTTCCCCCTTGGTTTGCTGCCACTTCATAAAGTGACCATGATATGTATTACGAATTATATGTATTACAAATTATATTATTATGTGGATTCTTCAAAGCTGAGAAGAAAGGCAACAGATCAGGCTTCCTTCTCCTCCAGCTTCACACCTGCTCATGAATAGCAGCTCTCAACTGCTAGCAACAGCTCTCTCCTTGAACTTAAGGAGAGTTTAATCCCTTGGGACTGGCTAAGCACAAAATCAAAGCAGCAACAAGTATTTGAATTAGCATAAAAGGCAGACAGTGCTTGGATGTCCGTGCTGCAATAGGGAGTTTAAGCACTCCGTCTTGTTAGCTCTGTTAAATGATGTAAGGATGTACAAACTCCAAATGTCCAGCATTCTCCCTTTAACTAAGAGAAAATCTTAAGTTAAAAACGTTAGCTAATAACCATGTGGTGAGTCAGAGGTTGTTTGCTGTGGGTACTGTCTGCAGTGTATTCTCCTTGCACAAGTGTACATATCTCCTTCACTATGCACTAAGAGTTGGTAGTGAACTGACTGTCCTTTCCTATGCCTTGGGAGTTAATCCACTCCAATTTCAGTTGTCTAAACAGATGGAGGTTCTAGGACTTAGCCACCTTTGATACCTAGAGGTATCTCTTCAGTCTGCATTATTCAGGCTGAACTTCACTGTGGCTCCTCTCTCAGCCTGGAGGCACGAAGTGTTAGACCTGCAAGAGTCAATGGCATGAGAAAAATTTCAAGTACAGTTTCATAAGCAGACATGAAGACTATTCTCAGGTTCTCTAGCACATGGAGATTTCTGAGCCCACCTAATTTCTTCTTATGTGGATTCAGAAATATAAGGGATGAGATAAAATTTTGACCTCCTTCTGCTTTTCTATCTGTTTGGCCTAAAACCAAGTTCTGCAGTACACAATATATTGCTTGTCAGAATGCTTTCCTGCCAGAGTAATTTGAAAACTCCACACATCACAACACACTTGCAAGATGGACAGGAAATTAAAAAGCTGGCAAAAAAACACCATTTGTTGGAACAATCTCATGTAAGACAGAGCTTACCTTTGGGTATAGGTATTTTAAATGATGGGTTAAAGTAACACTGAGGCAGAGGACAGGATCTCCGTACTCCCATCAGTGCGATCAGGAGTGGAGGCTACTCAGTAGTTATGTAATCCTCAACTTTGATTGTCTCAGTCTCAAAAAGCCAAACTCTGAAAGTATTTAAAGCAGCAGAATAGTGACTTGTAAGACCTCAAAAGCACCTATATTTCCATCTCCCATAGAAAATCCCATAGGTTCAACCTGACTCTTTAGATACCTACACACTCTTTTAACATGGCCTTAAGTAAGCCACATATAATAGAAATCCCAGAGGTTGTGATTCTCCATGTCCTGAACAAACACCCTGCCCCCAGAACTGGTTCTTATGCTTTCTGCAATATCCCATTGTCTCCCTGAAATGTCTGCAGGGCAGACATTGTGGCCCCATTTGGGCAATCTCTAGCAGTCATCTTCTCTGCCAGTTCAGTGTTTGTAATTTTTATTTCTTCCTGGTTTTGAAGTGGCTTGTCTGGCATGATGTTATTACAATGTTACTGTTTGCTGGCCCAATGAAAGTATGATTAAAGTCAAGAATATAAACAGGCTTTGGAAAAAGATGTAATTTAAATTCTTGCTAATAAATTTAATTCCTCTGTAGGATACCACTGATTTTAGAATTATAGGTAGGTCTCAGTCAATTTTAACATCTGGACCCACAGCCACAGGATGAATTCAAAATAGGTCCTTTAACAGTCTTTTCAACAGAATAAACTGGTCACTTATTTAACCCTAAATTTCCAAGAAATTGGTACATTCAGATGCCAGGAAGAACTGTGAAGTGTCAAGCAAGAGTCCAGAGCCCTGCAGTTATTACTGACTTTACCTCATGGTAAAGTCACCTTTACCATACCCTGTGTGATGATGCTTTCTGAAGTTATAGAGTACATCACAGGAACAGTCAGAAATTGCCCACTAGTAAAAGTGAAGTGTAAAACATCTTTTCTTCTATTACCACTACCTCACCTGAAACTCAAGTGTTTCAGTGAATGTTTGAAGCAGAAGGAGGAACTTCAAGCTCACTAAGTACAGTCTTCTGGGAACTATCAAATTTATTCATCATGAATTATTCTCAGCTGCCCATACTGGGAGGAGCAGGATGAAAGAACCTATAAGGTTTTTGTAAATTGATTTGTGACAGGTCAGGTTCACAGAGCATAAAATAAAATAAAGAGCCTTCTATTAGGCTGAAGTAACCCAGTCACTAGTGCAAGGAAAAGCAAACAAAGAGCTTCCCTTAGCTCAAACACTGTGGTATTCTCAGCCTGTGAACACTGACTGACTTGCTATTATGCACATATAGCCAAGCTCCAGCCTTCCCCACGTTTGCCCTTTCAATAGCCACATCCTGGCTAGCCCGCAATGCACAAACCCGGCACGGCCACCCAGGCTGGGAGTGTGAGAATGGCAGATGCAGGAGGGAGAACAGCAGCTGTGACCAGCATGGAGAAGCACACACTTCAAATGGCAAAAAGTGCTGGATAAAAGATGCAGACATGGAGAGAGCTGGAATCCTCCAGGTCGAGGGCATTCTCCTCTCCCCACCAGCTTGGCTGGAAGCCACATTTCTACATTCCTGGCTCTGCCACAGAACAAGCCAGTGTTGTGGAGGCAAAGGCCAAATGCTTTGTTGTGGGTAATGTATGTCAGGACGGCTCAAACAAAAAAGCCAAAGTTTTACAGTTCTTTTGCTGGCCATATCCTGGGACCTGAACTTCACAAATGATTACTAGATTAAGTTATTCTGTAACCTCTTTTGATACAACCCACTGAATTTAAAACTGTTCCTCTTACACTGGGAAGAATTTCCATGGATTAGAATACATCCTTCCTTCTTGATATGTTTATGACTTGATTTAAAAATGCCATGACACAGGACACTGACATCAATGATTCTCTGCTGGGATTACTAAAGGCCATTTTACCTTGCAAGCCAGACTCTGAGATTCACCATTACTTAACACAAAGTATGACAAGACACTCACACTTTCATCAGCAGTTTATATGCCACTAAAGCTCGTTTCTTTCATGTGCTGAAGCAGCAGAACAGATAAGAAGTAGGAACAGACACAGTGTTCTAGTAATTACTGTATTTTAGCCAGTCATACACCTTACATTCACCTTACATACACCCAGATTCACACCTTAGGTGAATTACTCATCCACCTGTTTTCCAAGGGGTGACAGATATTGGAGTTTGATATCTGGGCATGGTGTTTTTGTGCATTGATGTGATAGCTAAGACACACAGGCAAAAGAAAAACTGGGAGGCTGGATTCATTCTTCACTATGTTGTCTCATAAACTCCTTTTCCTCTTAATTTATAAACCCTAGAGAATAGAGAGCTTGCTAGTACCCCAGCACCATATAGGATCTTCCCTGGCTAGGTGTGTAGTGGAGGAGGAGAGATACATCAGACTGTCAAAAAGAAATTTCATGATTACAACATAGAGACCCTGAACCCAGGGGGGTTATAAAATAACCCAGTTATTTTATAATTTAAACTTAGTGGTTGCAGTCCAGGGAACAACTAAGTTGTCTTCACACCAATAAACTAAGCAGATCCAAGAAGTTTGTGTGATTCATGATCACCTGCCTTTACTGTTCAACTGCTCAAGCAGTTGGACAGTGGGATATAGCTTCGGCTGCAGCCAAGTAGGGGTCTCCCAGACAATTCCCAGGTATACTTCCAGGAATCAGTCACAGCTATGGGTCTGTATACAGCCAAACCATCTTGAAGGGCAAAATTGCTTAACTGCATAGACACAGCTACTCTGCACCAGTTAAACTCAGTGCCAAAAATGCTTGTTTCCTAATATAGGAAATTGCAAGTCTACATTTAGCCTGAAAAGCCAGACCTTGTCATGCTGAAGACAATTGATAGAAATAGAATATTAGAAGGTTTAGCATTCAGATACCTTTTTTCCTTTCCCCCATTCCTTTTGCTCTCTCCCTCCCCCTGCAAAATCTGTTTATACATTCATGCAGTGGTCTGAAATATGTTAAAATCTGTGTGTTATTTGTGTTGTGATGATAAAAAGGAGGTAGGTTTAGGTCTAGGGAGCTGGGAGTGGGAGACATCGAGAACTGTTAATCATGGAAATTCTGAGAGCAGAAGAGACAAACAGCAATAATCAGAATGGATGTTTTTGTGTGTGAGCAGTACAACTGCAGATAGAAAGATATCCACCATAGGCTCATTTACTATGACCTGAGCCAGAGAATTGCACATCTCTTTAATAATTTTATTTTTTTTTTACCACTGAAGTGGACAATACAGAACAATTTCAAACTTTTTTTTTTTCTTTTTTTCCCAACCAGTTTCCCTTCAGTTTTTCAGTCTGAGGTGACAGGATCAAAACTTTTGAAGAAAATTTGTTTTCTGAAATGTGATCTGAACCAAAGGCCATTCAGAACCATTTTCTTCATGGAAACTGTTCTATTTTTGTTAAATTTGATAACAGCTTGTTTTTACAAAATAAGACATTGATGCCAAATTGAAGCTGGCAATATCATCTAAAGAAGTGTCACTCTGGATATAAACAGGAAATGTTTAGAGTGCTGATCCAATGATTAATGAATGTTTCCACATCTATATAGCAGCCAATTTTCCCTTTCCTTGGAGATTACTCCATTACATAAGCTACAGAAGGGCCAGAACTTTGGTCACATATATTGAAGTATTCAAAAAATACTTCTGTACAAATGCTGGCATGGTTTTCTCCCTTTGAAATTAATTACAGGCATCTTCCCTGACTCCAGTGGGAGTGAGAAGCAAGCCAATGTCTGAAAGGTTCTTTACTCACAACTATTTTGCAGGGCCAAAGCAGTTTTCTTCTGCAGGATTTCTCAGCCTTCCCCCAGTTCATTCACAGACACCACTCACTCCTTAAAAGTCTGACTACAGTTTAGTGAGAAACCCCTCTCTCTTAACAATCCTAATATTTTTTACTGACTGAAGAAAAAAGTGAATTTGACTGAGTAGTCCTGAACCCTATTTGTATGGATCCAGCCAGACACGCACAGTAGTCTTTTTAGGCTGCCCATAATCTAAATACACATTAAAAAGGAGCCTAACAACAGAGCCCTCTAGTTGCCTGATCTAATTGTCTGACCAAAGAGTACCAATTTAGGGTAACTATAGCAAAAGGCAAAACTTGCTAACTAGTACATGCTGTCCCCAGACCAACAAACCAGTGAAAAGAGAAAAATAAAGGAGTATGTATTTTTGTCATCTTCTCTATTCTTTTTTTAAGGACACAGAAACCTCAGGCACCCAGGGGAGCCCAAGACCTTCAGGACAGCTGCTTAACTTGGCAGTTTAAGTTGCAAGCCAACCAAATCAGTATTTATTTAGTGGAATTTCTGAGAAGCAGAAACTGCGCTGACCAGAGCCTTTGTAGGCAAACTGAAAAGAAAAATCAGGTGGAAGAAGAATAACAGGCTAGTGTTTTTCTAGTGAACTCATAAACAAGTTGAGACTTACCCTTGAGAGCCAGCCAGGTGCTCCTGAGTTTCTGCAAGGTGTCAAGAGAGCTCTGCATATGCTGGAAGCAGTAGGGGGGAGGAAGACTTCACAGGGGACAGGATTACAAGTCAGCATTTAGTTTCCTTTTGTCTGTTCTTGTTGGAGATGTTTTTCTTCAGTTTCATCAAGCCCAAGACTGCTTTATTTCTGCTTTTGCTGTATTCTGGATATCCAAGCTCCCCGGTAGCCCTTGTGTCAGGAGGAGAAATCTCTATATAAATATTCACCTACAACACAAAAACTGTCTCAGGTAATAACTTGGCAGAAAAACTCTCTTATGTAAGAGGAGTTGCCTCAACCTAAAATGTCTCTACCACATAGCTTTCAGGAATGACGAGTGTTTAAAGTTAATAACTCACTGTGTAATCTTTAACTTGCAAGAATGTGATTGTTCATATATGGAACGGGTTGCCTTAGGAGAAAAAAAAAGTGAAATGGCTTAACCCCCTTTATTAATGCTAAATAGGAAGGAAAAGCTGTATGTAAAGCATGGCTTCATTCTGTAGGAATACATGCATTACATATATATTACATATTTAATTCTGTGTATGTATGTAGCAGCTAAATACTCTCATTAAAGACCTGATCTTGAGCTTTCTGAAGTTCATGGAGCTGCTATTGACCTGAATGGCTTTGGAAACTACTAGTCTCAAGTACATAAATTTAGAAGTCTCCAGTAATGACCCTAAAATAACGACTTAATTAAGGCTTCAAACTGTAGTGAGACTTGGACACTCTGAAAATCTGGCTTATTTCTTGGGGCACATTGACTCAAACCACTTCTTTTCTGGTTCTAACCAAAAGACTGCCTCACCTATTTGAAAAAACAATTCAAGGCCCTTGTTGTTCTTAGCTATGACACTGACTTTCATTCGTGACCAAGTAAATACACTGAACCCTGTGTTTATCCTTTCTGTTTTCCCTGTTCTGCTTGAATGTGTGGGAATATGTGTATTTTCATTTCTTTATTTATTTTATGATTACTTTTTGGTTGCTGAAGCCACAGCTTTCAGAGTCATACCTGAATGTTTCCAATATAGTCACACACTATTTCAGGGAACAGTTTTATTCTCCCTGTTCAAAGAGATTGGCTATGTTGTCATGTATCTGTAGCACAATTTCTTTTTCAAGTACAGACAGTTATTTGCTCCACTACATCTCAGTAGACAGCTGTCAGTTTAATTGTCACCTTCTCATATAAGCAACTTGGGCCATCCTACTTAGCAAGGTATCACAGATGTGGGAAAGAATAAAGCTCTAGGATTCTGACTAAAGAATGGGGCTGCATTACTGCCATACATAGAGTTATATATTTGCAGGGAAAAAAAAAATTAATCTGTGGAAAATAGCATATTCAACCCAGGAGTTAGGATGCACTGCTTGTAGTCCCATATGAGCTAATAGGAACACAAAATTATTCTGTATTGGAGCACTTTTTTTCATTACCAATCATTAAAATATTCTGCAACAAAGTCTATGCAGTATTTAAATCAGAAATGAGACTGCAATCATGTCTTTGAAATGTAACATAGATAGTTTGAGTTCTCCTCTAATTGGAACAGAGTCATTTGGAAAAACAACAGTGATAACAGTACTTTGGATAGACCTTACAGGTACAGCGAGGACTGGCTGTTCCTTAAGGGAAAGAGAGCCAGGAGCTAAGCACAATACAGGACTGCCAGGGCAAACCCAAGACCCCACAATGGCCAAGGAAGATGAGCAGCATCTCATCTCTTCAGGCTCAGAGATGGCAGTCATAGTCAGCAAAGGATGCAGATTATCAGGTGAATTCATGGTATTTTGGCAGGTCTGAGGTCAAGCCATGAAGTAAATCCACAGATCAGGACCAGGATAAGATATGATGAGGGCAACCCAGGGCAAGACACAGATCAGCAGTAAAAAAGCAGGTCCAGATATAATAATGAGACAGGTCTGAGAACAAGCAAGGCAGTCATCCTGCAGACAGGGATCAATAGGATCCACTGCTAGCTGGGCTGTGGCTGAGCTAGAGATCAGTATTCCCAAAACATAATTCCAGTGGGACTAAATCCCTGACAAGAACTTAAAAGAGGCACCTAGCTGCAGGGATAGAGTGTGTGTGGAGGTCCCAGGTGGGGCTGGCCAATGCAGTTAGGGCCTGTGGGAATATCATGGGGACTGACAAGATCCTGTCTCAGCAGCCACAGTCCTGAGAATTAACTGAGTAATTCAGTCCATAACTACAGATCCTGCATGTATGGGGAGTCAGTTCCTCCTAAATTCATCATCTGATAGTATGATATTTTAATATAAATCACCTATAATATTTTAAATCTTTGTATTATGGGTTTATTTATATAATGAATGTATAGTGTAATTTTAAAGTAATAAAGATGTGACTTGATTTTTCCTTAACTATTTTTGTACTTCAGCTTGACTAATTCCTGCCTTCTGCTCCGCCTTCATTCACTCTCATACTGACATTATTGGAAGAAAATTCATTCTCAGTGGCAAAAGAAAACATTTTTTCTTCATGCCCTTATAACCATACTGTTTTTGGTGGATTGAGGTATCTGATGTATTACTGTTCATGGTCAATCAGTCATCTTTCACACAAGAGTCCTCTCCAACAAATGAATATTTGGATGCAAGCTTCAGCCAAAAACTGTTTCAGAAATAGAGATGTCTGGTCAGCTACTGCATGGTCTGTTTTTTCCTGCATGCTTTAAAGAAGGGGTTTATGATGGTATCCAGCCATGACCTTGGTAATGAAACAGACTCTCCATGACAGGAGCACCACAAGTTACACTGCAGCAGGGACAGAGAAGAAAATAGGACTCTGAATAACAACAAAAAATGCTGTAAAAATTGTTTTATCTCTAAACTTCAAAGAATTTGAGAGCAGGTTTTGTGTGTGTGCAACTTTGTCATACTTGGTCCTGCATTTTTTCTAGCATGTCTGGTTTGAATCTCCAAATAAACAGCCCAATATTTCACAGTAGCTTTTACATTCAGCTCTCTCATTTCAGGCTCTCATTCAGAGCTAAATTCAATCAAGAGTTCAAGAATGCAGGGTCTTCCTTTGGAATTGTCACAAAGATTCCATGTTTATTAACACAGAGTTCGCTTCAAGATGTTTCCAGTTACACCAAGCACTTATTTTGTTTATGTGTTTGCATGACACAGGCACAGGGTGTATGACATTGCCTGGAAAACCCTGTCCCATGCCAGTATACATGGAGGCTGAAGGTTAAAGGCAGACCTTGCATATTTATAAACATAATAAGATCTTTCTTCACAAGATAAATTTTGGACTTGAGGAGCTACTATATTCTTCTATATCCAACTGTAGCTGCTATGCCACTTAGAAGGAGCACAGTAGAAGGGACACTGACATAAACACCTACCAAACATGTCATTTCCATTTATGCCACACATAGCTGCAGGAAGTTAAGCCAAATAACAGTAAGTGCACCTTAGCTGGCTATATTCAAGCATTTTCCTTGCTAAACAGGACCATAATTTTCACCGGACTGTTTCAACTCTGAAAATTTGTGGCATTGTGTATGACATGGAGATCATTAGTTCAGCAGCCTTCTCTTGTTAATTACATCCCTAAAGTAAAACAATATCCTGATTTCTTTTTAGGAAATGGTCCAGAATGCTTGTTTGTCCTGGCAGTGCTTTGCATGCAAGTTAAAACTTAGCTATCCATCTCTGCACCTTCCTGTCTCAGCAGATTCTGTATCTGTAAAGAACAATAGCCTGTCAGCTGCTACAGTCTGCCAGTCTTTTCTGGAGAAATCAGACTTGAACCCACGAGCAGAATGTTTTTTCCCACAGCCCTGCCTTTTATTTCCATAGTTACTTAGTCTGGTGGCCAGTTTTCCAGCATGCCTTTCTTTATTAAGAACCATTAGTCATGCTTTGTCCATCCCAAAGTTAGGAGGACTGTTTCACCTATGTATACCTCAGTTTCTCCTCAGTGTAAGATTAACAAGGAACTATCTTAGTGGTGCAAAGACAGATACTTATTGTCAGGTAACACATGTGCTCTGGATAGAGATCAAAAAACCCCAAACAACAATGCTAAAGAGAGAAAATACTCATGATTTTTTGCATTTCTATAACATTTCTGTGAAACAAGGGAAGGGGGGGAAAGTAAGGTTTGTCCTGTGTATGGTGCTGGGAAAATCACTACTGTTCTGTATCCCAGGATTGGAAGACTACAAAGGCAGTGACAATGGACTCTGAAGTGCAGTCACAATAATGAAGCTTAAATCTTAAGGAAAACTCTCTTCTAAGAAAAACAGAGAAGATATAGCATGGGTAGGTGGCTGAATTCAATGCTGAAATCTCCGTGTTTGGAAGATTTAAAGAATAGGCTACGAAAATTTCTGCTAGAAATGAGAAGGAAGGAAGGAAGGAAGAAGGTGCTATCAACCCAGGAAAAGGAGAAAGTGAAAACAACCTCTAAGGGTCTTTGTGCAGGATTATTTTCTGGTTGTTTCTCTGTCAGCACAAATGATACACAACCTAGAAAAACAGGCTTATTAAAGAAGATCAAAAGAAGTTGACCTTCTGAGTTTGTGAAAGAGATTAGAAATTGCACATGGTTATTGTGTTAGGATGTACCATAAAGAGGAGAGTTCTCATTTACCTAAGTCACAATTTAATATATCAAGGGTCTGGGCAAGTGTTTCTTGTGGGAAGCTCTTCTTAAAACAAATTAAAATATGATATATAAGCAATAGTAATTATAGTGCTGATGACACATCCCCACACTAGCACTTAGGGTGTCTCATAAAATTATTGCTTATGAAAATCTGTCCCAAACTAATTGTTTAGGTCTCTTCTAGAGTCAGTGGGGAGAGACAGAAGGCTCTTGAGATGATAGAGCCCATCATTCTCAGAAATGTCAGCCTTCAATGCCTGCTTCTCTGTTATCTAGAGAGTGAACCTATACAAAACTGAACATTAAAGCTGGAATGATGTAAAACAAATTTCACCTATAAGGTCTTTACATTTATGTGTTTTACTGAAAAATAAAATAAAACTCAACTGCAAGGAAAAAATTATCCTTCTCCTTTACTGTATGAATCAAAATAAATTCTCTGTGGTCTCCATATGTCAGAGATCCATACATCAGTCAGTCATCTGCAAGGCACCAGATTTTACTAAAGTAATTACTATAGTCCTATCCACATTTGAGTTCTATTAATTTTAAAAAAAAAAATTAAAAAATTATACAGGCCAATTAGATCTCATAGTTTTCACTAATCAGAACTAGTGCACAGAGATGTTAAAGATCAGATTTCTCAAATTCATGAATTTGATATGGATAACATTTCTTGAAAGACTTGTTATTTATATGACCTGATAGTACAGTTATTAGAGTTGAGAAGGGATGCAAGATGTTGTAATTTGGAATAACTTAGTATGGCTTAAAATGAGCAAAATTTTATGACTACTGAACATACATAGTAAAAAAAAAAACAAAAAACAAAAACACAAAAACAACCAAGCCAAAACAAACCTAAATCTTGAAATAGTCTCCTGAGGAGGTTTTCTCATTGAACAGATCATCCAAAAGGAAAAGTTGTGTAATGATTCTGACTTATAAACATATGAAAACTAACCTAAGCTTTCTGTGCTGTTAAGAAATGCTCTGTAATAGTGATCTTCAGCACCTTTGGTTCCCACTTTCTGTACTAATGAGTTACATAAGATTGCAGCTATAGCCAGGACCTGTAAGCTACCAGCAGTAAGCTATGACTGAATTCTCTTATCACTGCTCACAGTCCTGTCTCACAAATGCACCAGCTAATGACTTATTGGATTAAGTCAGCTGAAAGTGAAGAGATGGTTACCTCAGAAAGAATTAAGCAGGTATTCAGCTCAAGTTAGTATCACCAAGCTGGCAGGCCAGAATGTGTTTTTTTAAAAAGTACAATTGAAAAGATCTTAAAACACATCTTGCCATTTTGTAGAATCTGGATGAAAAAGATGTCATACATTATATTTTGTTCTCTAGACATATGTGCTGCACTAATGATTAAAGCTCATCTGGAGTTACAAACCATCACTACACCTTTCAGAAATCCTACTGTAACACTGAGTGTATGTCCAAAGCAGTGCCTCCAAAGTAACAAACATTGTTGGCTCTAGGACTGTCTAGTGATTTCCTGACCCTGAAGATGCAGGTATCTGGATAGGGAGAGCAGTGCAGTGAAGTCTGTGGGCATACAGCCAGAGCAGAGGAAGCTTCCCAGTATTTCCAGGCCAGATAGACTCAGCTGACATTTCCAGAGCCAGGCCACAACACAGCCTTTCATTTTCCTTATGAGCTATGTTTTGTTCAGAAAGCAGTTTCCTTGCTGCACTGTTTGAGGGCAGCCATAGGGCAGAAGTGTCAGAATGTCCTGTCTGTTGGGGTGGACAGTCTCCTTCATGACCTGCCCACCCCAGCACACTGACAGCAACAAAAAAGACCAAGGCATTCATGCTAGGCCACTGCCAGGAGTTCAAGAGAGGTGCACATGGTGCAGTGCAGAAACAGAACAGATTTCATGTGAATCATGCCTTTATTTTCTTCATGGTGAGGCAAAACCTTTCTAAAGTGTAGACTGATTCCATTCCAGTAACCAACGTTTCTTAAGACTTGCTGATGACAGCAAGTCCCTGTATCTTTGAAAGAAACCCATAAAAAAGATGACAAGGTGGCACAAAACTTATCTCAGCATTTCATGTGGCTTTATTTTCCATGAGAGACCTGTTTTACTCAAACATTCAGAACTAGAAAAATTGTCCTTCTGGTACCCCCCCCTCCCTTCCCCTTCCCTCCCCTTCCCTTTCTCCTTCCCTTTCCTTTCCTCCTTTCCTTTCTTCTTCCCTTTCCCTTTCTCCTTTCCTTTCTTCTTTACATGCCCCTTTCCTTTCTCCTTCCCTTCCCATTTTCCTATTTCCTTTTCTTTCTTTTTCCTTTTATTTCTTTCCCTTTCATTGAGGTTTCTCAAGAGAACTGTACTGTAGACAGAAACCAGCTAGCAATGGGCAGAGACAGCAATCAGGAATGATTACACCATACAAAAATGTCAGTGGCACAACATGATTTAACTGTGATGCCACAAATTATAGATGAATGTAGAGTCAGGAAAAAACCCAAAAGCAGAAAACACACTGTACCCTTTATATTCAAATCCCCTGAATTTTTCTGAATTCCTCAGACCAACTCCAGGCATTTACAGAAAATAGCTTTTTGCACTTCATCCCCTGAGAAATGGGTTTAGAAAAAAAGTAGAAAAGCTGACTGGAGAACTCATGATTAAATAAATACTCATCCTGAAAGTTGGACAGGTCATATTTGCTGGCATCCAAAGAGCAGATTCCTACACCAAATGTGCTGATGTAAAGAGGTTGGAAGATGTGTGTAAGAACGGAATGTTTCAAAGGACATACAGAACACTGGGGTTCAAAGGGCTGAAACAACATGACCTTTAAAATTCTGCTCCAACCAAAAAGAACCAGGTATGCAAAGACCTGTAGGAGAAAAAGGGGTTTGTGGAAGCTTGCTTTCAGTGTTTTATTACCTGTCTTTTCATATTGATAGTCTATCAGCATGTGCTTGAGGTGAAACCCACCTGGGAGCCAAGGACAATACCAGAAACAAGAGGTGTCTTGCATTTATTAAAACCTGGGAAGACCCTGGAGACTCTGGAGGGTGTCTGCCTTTGCTCCATAGCAACCTTATGTAATACAGTGCAAAACTGTTTTGAACTCATGAGAAGAGACACTCAGAGACAACTTGTCTAGTTTCTTGTACATGATGGACAGCATCCCCATTCTGAGAAAAAACATCATGGAGACTTCATCATTTAGCTTTGGTCCACCTACGAAGGAGAACTAGATAGACTTTTCTTTTAAAAGTAATCTAAATCAGCTAACAACTCAGCTGAAACACTAGTGAATCCATTTCAGCTGCTCACTTTGCTTTAAATCTCCTGGAAGATTTGTTTTATATTATTTCTGTGAGCAAAGCAAAACCATACCTGGCCACCTCACAGCCTGCAGTGCAGCACCTGGCCACCTCACCGCCTGCACCTCAGGGTGCTGAGGTGCACTTACACCATCAGTCAGTCAAGACAAGCAAAAGCTTTATTGGGCTTCCCCTGTTTCAGTTCAGGATGTGTGTCTGGTTTCATTCTAGATTATGGGAGAAGTTTTGCATACAAATGACAATCTTTTCCTTTAAACCCCTGCTACTGCCCATACAAACCAGTTTACTACTGCTTGAGAAAGACAAGAGTCAGTTTTTCTAAACATTTTTCCAGGACCCTGCACTGGCATGCTGCAAAGCATTTATGTTAAAGTAGTAGATGATTTCTCACAGTATTATTAAATGCTAGTATTGCAATCTTCAGTTTGCAATCTTCAGTTGCAGGCAGAGGAGGGCAAGGTGTAGCAGAAACATAATCTCTAGAGCCTACACACTGGGTACTAGGAAAGGCTTAAAAATCTTGTTCTAGGTATGGTTACAGGTTACAGATACTACTGCTGCTGTAAGTACCTTCTTCCTATATTGCCTCTCATGTGAGCAATGACAGACACAGATTCTCCTCCTTCAGCTTCTCCACATCTGAAACCATTAAAGTACAAAAGCATATACTTGCCGGAAAACTCTTCAAACTCAAGGGCTTAAAGCCCTCAGGTAAAGGACAAATCTTGGACATTTCTGGTTCCTGGCAGATATTTGCATGTTTATCTGAACCATTTTGTGATGGGAAAAATTTTGAAACAGCAATTCTGGAATTCCCCAGAAAATGGAGAAAACAGCTCCCACTCAACTGCAGAGTACACAGAATGACCAGGAAAATGCTCTGCAAGCCCTCACAGTCTTCATGAAAAGCATGTACATGACATGTCCCTCAACAACAGGTAAGAGACATAAAATAGAAAGATACTTGGGTTATACAGCCAGACAATATATAACTTCAAAAAAGGGTACTAACATTTTAAAGGCAATGCAGTTCTCTTCATTCTGTCATGCTCTTCTTTCACTCCAGTGTTTTGTCAACTGAGTCTTTTTTCCTCTCGAATAATCTTATTGAAAACAAAAAGCATGAAATCTAGGTACTGCCTTGTCTTCAGCTAAAAATGCCCTTTGAGATTAGAAGATAGAATCACATCTTATTAAGAACTGCATGAATGATCAAGATCAAAAAAACTTGGCCAGCCAACAAACTCTGCAAACAAGGAAGGAAACATGCCAGCCAGGAAACATGCAGCGGCCCATCAGGTTGCTATGGCAACTTAGATTTATTTTTTTTTTTTTAGCTCCCATGCTTTTTTTTCACCACTAGAACTGTGGGGATTCACATTGTGAATCCTTCCAGTGATACATCAACTTGTCTCAGTCAGCAAATCCTTCAGTTTTTCCTAAGAGCTTCAGAGATGGCTGTAACTGGGCCCTTTCATCAGCAGTGGGGTGTGCAATAGATAAATGGCCTAATTCTCACTTGTGCCTAAGTGCTTATGCTGATATAGCTCCCAATATAAGTGTGATGATAAAGTTCCTTACAATGGTACAACACTGTTCTCTTCTAATAGAGAAATGAGCTTTACTGATACAGCTGCATTCACACTACAGCCAGTCTAAACTTGGAAGTTTTACTGGCAGAGAGACACTGGTTAAGAGTGTGGGGAAAAAAACATCACACACCTCTCTGACAACTGTGCTGGCAGACACTCCTGAGGAGTCCCTAGATAGACAAAACAAGTTTCTGCAAGATAGCTGCAGCTGTCTGTGTATGCTCTATCCACATGAGAAGCAAAGTCGTTTGAATCAGTTTAGATCCCTTTAACTTGATAACCCTTATCCAAGGTCTGAAGCCATGGTCATACCAGCCTAGAAGTGAATAAAGTCATTGAATTCCAGGAACTGGTAAGGGCAGTAACAGCAAAACCGCTCTTTTACCAGTGTACATATCTTTTCCCTGAGGGAGTGCACCACTATAACTATGATAAATAAGGCCTGAAGAGCCTGAGTTATATCTTTCCAATTATAACAGAAAAGTTGGAAGAGCCCAGAAATTGGGCTAATCTGAGGCCACTTTCTGAGTGAAGATGACTGCATTAAGAGATGCAGTAAGAGATGCTTTAGCACAACATATCAAAATGTTGTTAAGTAGATCACACAATTATACTAAGCCATGGCAATTTATTAGGTGGTAGAAATAGCACTGTTGTCTGAGAGAACAAAAATTCAGAATAAGACAATGTCAGGGAAGCTCTACTTAAACAGCAAAGGGAGTTCTGAAGATTGGCAAATTTGGATATCTCATTTGTGACTCAGAAGCTGGGTAGGCTGCAAAATCTTCCCTACTGCCTAATCAACAATACTCTGTCATGTACCATTTTCCTCCTATTGTTTTAAGGGACTAAAATTAGTGCAGAGAATGACTGTGGAAAACATGTATAGAAATAACAAAACTTGTATGTTGTACTCTCAATGAAACAAAAATCAGAAATTTTTTACTTTATTTATCTGACTAGACACTGTGTATTTCTGCAGCAACCCCTAAGTTATCCTCTAGGGATAACTTTTTCAGACCAAAGTTAGGCAAATGATAGTCCAGTATGAAACAGCCAAAAACTTTATGGTGGTGTTTCATTTAGTATTTCACTAATGCCTTTTTATCACTAGAAGTTGAGCCAGTAAAGACGGCAACGTCTCAGCACGAGGTTATGTCTTCCATCCAAATCTCCCCTGACTGCTTTCTACAGCACATCCCAAACACATCACTTTCCCTCCTCCCAACTCTGCTTTCACTGCCACAACAGCCTCAAATGTCTTTCTCCTGGAAGCACTCACCACCATTACTATAATATCCCCAGAGGGCTCTTGGGGTGCTGAGTGCACCAAGACACCTTAATTAGCAAGAATGAGGCTTCATCCACTTCCTGACAAGTATCTTCTTCCTTTCCATTCTACCTTTTCAGTTCCTAGGCATTGCAGTCCAAGAATGGCTTGCAATACACTAGTTATTGACAACTCCTCTACTGTTGATGAGAAAGCATCTGGATGATGCTCTCAGTGATATGGTTTAGTTTCATGTTGTCTTGTGAGGATCAGGGAGCTGGACTCAGTGATCCTTATAGATGCCTTTCAACTTGAGACCTATGATTCTGTGAAATAAAGGAGCCTAGGGATTATGCAGAAAACCTCACAGAAAACACTGAAAGACTTTGTGTGCAGTCTTCTGTCACTGCTGGTAAGTGTGGATTGTGAAAGAAAAAGAGGAAATTAATCACTGCACAATCAATCAAAAGGTACTAGACAAGCCCTCAGGGCAAATACAAGACAGTGTGACAGATCTGTGCACACAAACCAGTGGAGACACAGAGTGGTTTTGCAGAGCTTCACTGCTCACAGCCCAAACTCCCAAAAGCAAACTTCACTGAGGAAGAGCTGTTTGACCAAAGACACAGGGGCTGTCCTTGTTTCAACACAGATTTCTGTGAAGCTATCTGCAGCAGAGGAAAGACATGCAAGACAGAAGCCCAGGAGAAGAATGCAAAGTCAATATGTGGGTTAATCGGAGGGTGGAGTGGGTAAGTTATGAAGTCCCAGTATGCTGAAGTCTGCACTTAACTGCTAAACAAACGCAGCAGTGCAGTGGTTTTGAATGCTCATTTGCCAGTAAGTATGACAACCAGGATGCCATAGCTCAGAAGGGAGGCTGAATATATATTCTTTTCCTTATATGTAGCTGACGGCTGTCTTGCAAAGCACAAGAAATGTGGCTCTTCCCTTTAAAAGCAAAAATGAAAATGGGCTTTTGGTAAGCAGAGATATACTAGAACTCCCATTAATCTCACTTTCTTGCCAGTAAAAAGCAGAGTTCAAACATCCTGTAACCTCCACTGATAGCTAATAACTTGGCTCTCTCAGCACCAAGAATAAAAAAAGTAGAATTCTTACCAGAAACATCAGTGTGGCTCCTCCTCTTAATTTTATCTCCTACAGAGCACATATATTGAATGCAAAGATTTGCACACTGTTTTGACAGCACTCCACAAAGTAAAAAGCAGTAAAGTAAAACTGCAGTATCTACTGCTGGATGAGTAGAAGAGGTTCTATTTCTTGTGTACTGAAGGTTCCCAGAGCATCTCCACTGCTACTGATGTGCTTGCTCAGTTGAACATTTGACATTCACACAGAGTATTTGCAAAACTGATCCAATGACATAAAAATCTTCCAGTCCCACTGCTGAGCTGTTCTCAATTATTTTGCATTTACTTTCTCTAACACAAAAGCACATCAGTTAACCTGAAAAATGTATATATGTTCCAAGTATGTAGGAAGACAAGCTATACCAATAATAATTTAAAATTCATATGGGATGTTTAGATTCGCAGCATTAACACTGCACTCTTAATACACACATAATTGTTTAAAAAGTATTCACCTCAAAGGATAATGATAGTGATAGGTGGGAACAAGAACAAATGTAAATGCTAGCAACCACTTCCATAAAAATCAAGTTATCAGAGGTTCATAGGAAACAACCTCATCATCAAAGAGATGGGAAGGTAGACTGATCAAAGCAAAATCATTACAGCCTGGGAAATCTGAACATTTTATCAATTATTCTTCAAGCCTTGCTGCCAATTAAGTACAAGCAGTTTTTTGATAGTGCCATGCATGATTTCTACTGTGTTCCATGACTCATGGAGTAAAGACTGATCTTTAACTCTGGCTTCAGTTTTGCTAGCCCTTCACACAGGAAGAAGTTTGACAGAATCACCAGTGGGACGTCTTTCAATTAGGAATGGCCCGGAGAAAACACACCCAGAACCTCAAATCTACCAATCTGTTTTTGTGGTGACATATCATTCATGTCATTTATGTCAGATGGGAATAAACTGCATTTACTGAACAGTACTAATAACAGCTCAAACAAAAAACTGACTCCTACTGACTCCTAGGTATGCACCTACACACATTTACCATGCTCTCTCATAGGTATCAATTACGGAATTGTTTAGTTTAATTTATAATTACAGAATGGTTTAGATTGGAAGAAATCCTAGAGATGATCTAGTTCCAACCCCACTGTCATGGGCAGGGATACCTTCCACTAGACCAGGTTGCTCAAAGCTCTATCCAACCTTCCAGACAAGGGGCATCCACAGCTTCTCTGGGTAGCCTGTTCTAGAGCCTCATCACTCTCAGTAAAGAATTTCCTCTTAATAATTAACCTAAACCTGGCTTCCATGAGCTTAAGACCATTCCAATTTGTTCTATCACTACATATCCTTCTAAAAAGTCCCTCTTCAACTTTCTTATAGACTTCCTTCAGGTCCTGGAAGGTTCCATAATGCTTCCCCAGAGTCCTGTGTTCTCCAGGCTGAACAACTCCAGCTCTCTCAGCCAGTCTTCAAGGAGAGGTGCTCCAGCCCTCTGATCATCTTCTTGGCTTCCTCTGGACCAGCTACAAGAGGTCCACATTCTTTCTGCATTGGGGTGCCAAGAACAGTGCTGCAGGCAGGTCTCACCAGAGCAGAGCAGAGCTGCAGAATCCCCTCCCACAGTGCTCTGGATGCCCACTGCACAGTTTGCTTTCTAGGCTGGGGGTGCACAGGGCTGGCTCATGTCAAGCTTCTTATCTCCAAAGTCCTTCTTGGTAGCATTGTTATCAATCCTTTCCAAATGAAATATTTGTTTGTCTTTGTCACCTGATCCAGGTGCAGAACCTGGCACTCAGATGTGCTGAATTTCCAGTAGTTTGCAGCAGGCCATATCTCAAGTCTGCCTAGGTCTAAGCCTTGAACGGAAGGCAGCTACAAGGAACCAAAAAATAACCAGAAATGAAATCTGTGGCATTTATATAAAAACATTAACATCCCTGGCCCAGACCCCACTCAGCTTCTCCACACTACACAACCCACCCTTTCAATAAGATCCAGGGCCTCCCTGCTGCCTGGTCCATTGTGTCAGCATGCAGCTTCCCATCACACAGTCACTGGTCACTGGTCTTTCTGAAGAATCAACGTGCACACCTGTCCTGCACTTGACCTGGGTTTGAGAAGTGCTCATGGGACAGTGCTAAATCCTTTAAACCTCCCAGCAGTCACCTATGCAGCTTGAGAGGATTGCTTATTTAGAGTCACACTCTGGAAATCACACTGGCACAAGCCGCCAAAGCAGATCCCAGCTGCTCGGTGGGAACCATGGAACAGGACTGGGCTGGCTGGTTCTTTTGTCCAGAAGATACATTGAGGCTGTTCAGATGGTCACCGAAAAATTTCACACCTGGAATGTATTCCATAAAGATGGAATTTTATCCATAAAGATATTATTTTTATGGACATATATGTATCTCCACAAAAATATCCATATCCCATAAAGATGATAAACACCCAAAATTGTTTTCACTTACTTCTATGCTGCTGTGGTACCTTATGTATCGTCTTTCCAGTATATACTGAACAGCCCTTCCTGACTGCTCTATTGCTTGGTTTATGTAAAAAATTATGCAAATGCCTGTATCATTACCTCACCCTCCTTCTATAACTGGGTTTTGAAGTTTCCTCCCTTTGCCAGACTTGCCTAAAAATAAAGCCATGTTGGTGCAAGTTAAATTTTGAAAACTTGCCTTATTATCAGACATCTCTTTCATGCAGACACCTGTATACTTTAATGTAAATGTGAAGGAAAAGCTCAACCTAATGCATATCTCACTTGTTTTGTGTACTTTTCATTTATTTTTCTATACAAAGTTCATATTTTTTTTGTGCGTTTAAGAAATAGTAATTTCTCTGCCTGCACGTAACTTATACATACACTTGTATAACTGATTTCTTTTGTAAAAGCAATTATTTCCCCTTCAAATTCAATGATTTCCAGTTTAAAAAATGAGAAAAAAAATTGAAAACTAGCTTTACAATATTTAGAAATAAATGCTTCTTTCATTATGTAAAAACATTAGAGCGTCTCCAAGGTATTCCAGATATTATAATTTATAGTAAATGAGATTATTATTGCTGGGAAAAGAACCACTTAATGTCGGATTTCTGTGGGAGAAACCAAAACAGACTAATCCAATAGGGGTACTCAGAAACATACAGCAAATGTTTAAAAGCTTCAAAGATCCAAAACAACAAGGGACAAACACATGCTGAGGAAGTAATTTGGAGCAGGATGCTTCTGTTCATCCTTATCATAGGGAGGTAGTGTTACTGTCCTGAAAATAAGAAAGGAAGCCTATTTTATCATTGTGTTCTTCCAGTTTATATCAACTAGTCTAAAGCAGTACTACCAGCATAATTGTGGAGTAATGCAGTGTTGAGCCAAGCCTGGATAGAGGGACCTGAAATAGAAATTGTTGAGCATAGAGAAGATGTGAATTGCTGTCTGAAAATCTCATAAACAGACCTCTGTGGCTGCTATGAGCAAAACAGTCATGTCAGAATAAATTTGGCTCAACATACTGCTATAGCAATCAGCTAGTAGTGGCTCACCTTCCAAAGATAGCACTACTACAAAATTAGTAACTCAGCTATACAGCCACATAGCTGAACTGTTAAAAATCCAAAATGGACCTTGAAAATGACAAACATGTGGGTAGTATTCCCTAGATATTGACATCAAGGGATGCATCAGGAATCGATCTGTATTCCTTGCCGTTTTTACTTTCAAAGTACGACAGTCTGCTTTTCCCAAAAAAGCCCTCCATGCCCTGCCAAATGTTTCAGCTGCAATTCCTAAGTCAAATAGAATAAAGGCATTTGGAATTGCAAGACCAGTAGTGCAGAACAATCTGTCTCATGGATGTTGAGGAGTAGTCCCTGTCCATTACAAAGTGCACTCCACCTGAACTCACCTTGTACTTGTGCTCTCACATGCTCTGTTTCATGAGATGGTTCATGAGGCACTGTGGGGGCTCAGGCTAATTATCCCAAAAAAACTACAGATCTGTTATCAAGTTTCACATATCTGATATTCGTGCTTCCTTGCCACTGCTCCTCTGTCTCACCTACCAAAACACTGTAAGGAAACTTTTATGGTTTTGACTTTTGACTTTTTACATGCCTGTCAATAAAAAAACTGATATAAGCAAAGATCATGGAGAAATTCTGAATGGGCTCTACTGGTTCTCTTTTACGGTTTATATGGTGTGAAGGTCAATTCTGATGTTAGGGTTAGGATTAGCATGTAAAGGTGACTCCTAGCATAATTATTAGCAGTTTGAAGAACTTTTTGTACCCTCCATGCAATACAGGCTTGGGCTAATTAATCCTCATGAGAATGCCATCTTCAAAACAACAAAGCTAAGAGACAGAAAGATTAAAGCTAAAATGCAGTGTAAACACTTGGTGCAATTGGTGACCAGCTAAATAGCCTCACTAGCCTCAGGAATGTGTTTGAAAGCTTCTTAGGTGCCTAACAGCTGAGTATCTTCTGCACTTGAAACCAAATTTCTGAAGACTTTTAAAGAGCTCACTGGATTCTAATTATGAAGTAGGTAGGAATTAGATGACACAGATGAAAAACCTGACACCAAGAAATGGAAGACCCCATGGTCAGGGCTGGGAGTATACTAATAGATCTTTGAAGCTCTGACCAGCATCATCTGGGACTTCCACCCTTTGCGCACACCCAGGAGTTCCCTGTAGGCTCAGACCTGGGCCTTTCATTGCCTGGATGAGCTATAAGGTGTTAGCACACCTTTTGTCCAGCCCTACCTCCTAAAGGACTCTTGGGGCTATGCTATAGCCCAGTAAACTCTTTTCCCTCATCTTATCTCCTGCTGCTCCTGTTGATACTCTCTGGATTGTTCCTGGACCTCTTCTGGAACATTCTGCCCAGCCTGTTATGGTTGGTTTGTCTTGATTTTTCTTACCTTTTACAGTAGCGTGCTCTTGCTATTCCTTCACAAGAAAGACAGAGCCAGATTTTGTGAGGTCTTCTACTAGAAGAAGTGTATGAAAGATCAAACACAAAAGTAGTAGTTTCTTTTAAATAAATGCTTGCACATTTCTCTCAATGCATTTGGTCAAAATGCAATCTCAGCATCTGCAGTGCAAAAACAGAGAAATGTCCTGAAGTTCTCCTGTACACAGTGAAACTTACAAGAATTTGTCCAGAATGGCATGTAATTGCATGTAAATGGTTAAATGAACAAGTGTCACTGATAAAAAGTAAGAGCTCTGTTTTGAAGACCTGTGATTTTTCTTCCCCAAATGTTTTTGTTTTTCTTTTTCAATTAAAAAGATCTGATAAAAGCTTTGGAAACATGCAGGTCATTAATATATAATGAGAAAATACTCTGTTGATTATGCAGTTGAGAAGAAAATCAAGATAGTAGGTAGAAAGTAGGGAGGAAAAGAACACTCAGAGAAAAACAAGATGCAAAACATGGTCAGAAAAAAGTGAAAGAAGTAAGCAAATTAATAGAACCTTCCACAAATGAACAAATCAAGATCCAATTTGGCAGGTGGTGGTGGTTGTAGAGATCAATTATCTATGTCAACACTTTCTGCCCTATCCATCACAGCATGCCAAGCAATTCCATTGAAATTCAATTAAGGATGAAAACCACATGATTAAGAAACATGGACATAGTGACTGCCAAATATGCAAATTGTGCTGCGATTTTTATGACATAAAAGGTAAAAAACCTACAGAGAAAAACTCATGGAGAGAAATTAGTTCAAACACCATTAGAAGTACATTTCCAGCTGAAGGCATGAGGGAATTCGACTTTTCTTAACCTTAATTGGTGTCATGGTATGAATTCCCTGTGCATCAAGTTGCTAATGTACTGCATGAAGAATGGCCTTATGCTTCTTTCTCTCTGTGAGGAAGAGAGTGAAAACAGTGATTTCACCATATTATAGGCTCAGAACATCTAAATTCTTTTTTCTTGAGCATATACTATTATTTTCAGTTTTGACCTGCATGATAGCAAATGCCATTTTCAGTAGAAAAAAAAATTAATTTGTATGTTGTTAAACACTCTGAACCAGGAAATGAGCTAATTCCTTTCATTTTTTTACTCAAGAG
This sequence comes from Parus major, assembly GCF_001522545.3. Taxonomy (NCBI): domain Eukaryota; kingdom Metazoa; phylum Chordata; class Aves; order Passeriformes; family Paridae; genus Parus; species Parus major. Next base: position 11,935,667 of record NC_031799.1, read on the forward strand.
ATTAGTTTTTGGCTCTTCTCATAATGCTCATGAGTTTTAGTAATGTTCTCACTATGAATATTCCACATGTGGAATAAGAACTCAGTGGAATGCTTCAAATTAGGCCCCAGTTTGTCTAGCAAAGTTCAATATGTTGACATGTGTACTGTGACAACCTTAGGGGTGAGTGATTTACTGGCACCAGAAGATGCCAATGGAAAAAAAGAAACACTCCCAAGTTAGCATTCCGTTTCATTCTCCACAAGAAAAATTGATGAAGTGTTGGGAAGCTCCGACAGGGTTGTGGATTTAGAGGAAGAGGCATCTGAAGCCATTTACAGTGTGAATATATTTGGCACCTTCAATATTTCTTATTTTTCTCAGATTACATATCTAACTTTATCCTGGCATTCTTCTATATTTTGTAAGAATGAAGTGGCCACTAAGAAGATGAATGAAAAAGTGTGAATATTTTTTATACGTATGTGCAATATGCAGTGCTTGCAGCAAACACATCACATTTTAAATGCTTATATTTTTTTTGTTCTTTTTTATTGAATATTTTTTGCTAAAGAAATGAGAAATCAACTTTTATGAGATAAATTATAATGAAAAATGCATTAATTCAATGACAGATTATATGGTTACAGGAATTTACGTGTGCAGAGAGTTAATCTTTCCATTTTCAGAAAAATATATTCAGATATAATAAACAGGGAACTGAAAGAACTGACATGTATTTAACCACATGTAGCTTGTTCTAGCCCGTAGGAAGAGTCTGGAAAAGATGGAGGTAAATTCAGTGTGTAAAACTGAGTTGTCTGAAAATGGTGTTTATCACAGCTCAGCAGAACCTGCTTGAATCAGGAGTATGATGAGAGAGACACTCTGAAGGACCAGCGTCCTTTTGAGGTGAAATTTTTCTTGCCAGAGTTCTGATTAATGCAAAGTTACTTATTAGCAATAGTTATCGATGGTTACCTAAATGTTACTGCATTACCACTGTTGAGTGACTCAGGCCCTATTCCTGAGTACCATGCTACAGAAGTTTAATGGAAAGAGCAGTTTAATGGAAGTAGTTTACAAGGAAGAAGTATAGAAGACAGCTCACACAGAGAAGAATAAGTAAAATTTTACTGGTATTATATTTTGTGGAGCAAGGTACATATCCTTTTCAGAACAGTTTAAAGGTACAACTTTATCCAGTGTCCTATGAGTGTGTCAGAGCATGGGTTGAGTGGAGACCTCAGGTTGACTCTGTGAAGTCTTCAATAGTTTGAGTTTGGCTAAGCTTGAACATTTTTGGGATGTTAAACTACGGCTATAAACTTTTTTTAAAGTAGAGAAGATCATACTGAGACAGAATAGAAAGGTTTAGAAGTATCCTCATTATCTTGGTGTTGGATTCAGATTTTTACTCCACCAGTGTAGTGGGCTTCTGCCATACAACCAGTTCCAAGCAGCTGCTCAGGTTTATAAAAAAACCACTCTTCCTACCATCTCTGAGTTCTGGTTGGGGTGTGCTTACTGATTTTCTCATCAGCTTCCTGGTCTCTCTGGATCCATTAATTTTGCTAAGTGACACAGGGGCAGGGACTGTTCCCATTCCCTGTGCCAAATGGCAGGGTTCAAACTACACAGAGCTGGCTCTGGGTCTCCTTTGTACTCCATGTGGTGATTGTGCATCTCTGAGGTTGTTTTTTTGTTTTGGTTTGGTTTTTTCTTTCTTTTTTTTTTTCTTTTCCTTTTTTTTTTTCCTTTTTATTTTTCCTTCAGTTGAAGTTGTCTAAGAATAGAAAAAGGGCTGTGTTCAAGGCTAGGGATTCAACATATGAATGCCTATTGGGAATAGCCTGGGAATAGCCTGGCACATGCTACTGCCTGCACCATACTCAAGCAGTATTTCAGAGGGTGCTAGCTGACACAGGCCAAAACTCTACCAGCAGCTAAGCTTCTCTCCTAAGCCTGTCCCATTTAGAAACAGAAGCAAGGCTTTAGTGACTCATTTCTGTCTGTTCCACTCCATACTGTGGAAAGGGCTCTTTGCCCATCCTTCTGTCCTGCTCCTGTCAAGCACATTCAGGTGCCCTCCAAGAAAGGAGGGCACTGAAAGACCCTTTTTTGGCCATCAAAAGCAGACATCCTCTCTGTTATTTGACCTGCTTCTCCCAGAAGAATGCACAGAAAGTTATAGTAAATCGCAACCCTTATAAGACTGAAGAAAAGACTGAAGAATATTACAGTACTGCATCTGTCAGTGGCTGTCAGGCACTCTCCAGATGCAGCCACAGGCTCAGGAAGGCATTAAGCTGACAAAAGCCATCAGCTAGGACAGAGCTAGCAGCAGGTCACACTGTTCAGGTTCTTGCTAGGTATCTGTTACTGTTCCCTGTCAGAGACAGGATACTGGGCTAGAGGTTTTGTCAGAGCTTAACAGGCTTGCCAGCATGACAGTTCTCATTAAGTGACCAGAGTAATGGTTTGACCTTCAAGAGATGGGGAGGAAGGGGAAAATATATTCTTCATCTTATCTATCACGTTGGGTTTGTGTAGAAGAATGCCAAAGAGGTTCTCTGTCTTGGGAAACTTCGGCTGCTAATTTCACCTCAATATCAAATCTAAGTGTAGTCTTTTATCAGGCATGTTACAATGATTTTCTTGTGTTTATAAACTCTGGCCTCTCAGGAAGAATGTTGTAGTCTTAAAGCCTCAGTTAAAATATTATTTATAGTTGTTTTGAACACGGATGACTCAGTTTTAGAAAACCTTACCCTTTTCACAGCCAATCCCTACCCAAAGGCAAAACACAGGAAAGAAATTCCCTGTCGTAATTTTTCATTTGTGTTCACTCATGCAATGATTTTATGATATTTACTTGGTACTGAGGCACAGCAAAATGTGTATAAAATTATCTTTCAGTGTTTAATAATGCATGCATTTATTTTTAAGCAGAAATAGTTCACCTTTCTTCCACTTGATATATTTTATAATTTTGTCACTTAAAAAAAGAAAAGACATGAGATTCACCCAAAGTGATAGATTATTATCAACTTATTATAACTTTGCCAGTACAGGCATGAGGCAATCTATACCAGAATAAGTTGAGGGTTTTTTTTATTCTTCCTTCTTATATTTTTAGCTGCATTACCTTGGACTTTAGGCATCACAAGTAAAGCCTGTGGCTGATGTAGCCCATGAAGCTCATACTGAATATGGGAAATTAGCCCAATGTACAATTTACTTCGGAAAAAGTCAGAGACTGGTCTTATTGAAAACTCTCTGAAAGAAGAAAGGAAGCATTCTATGTTTAAGAAAATCAGCTGTTCAGCACAAGATATTTGTAGACTTGTAGGTGACTTTCTCTTTGCTATTGACTGATGAAGGCATGCTAGGACACATGATGGGTTGTATTTCCTTGAGAAACAGGGGTCCACACATGGCACAGGGGAGCAGAGCCTGGCTGCAGCTTGTCATTGTGCCTCTGGCAAGGCTCTTTCATTTCAAAGGACATGCTATGAGGTACAGATAAATTGTCCCTTCTTGTCTTGGCTATAGCACTGCAGAATGATCATTACCCTGCTCCAGGCCACATGTGCTGAGTGCTTTGATTAGAGGAGCAAAAGATCAGACCAGCCAGCTGCACCTTTATGTGTAACAGGAGAGAGACTCTTGTTCTAAGATCATTTCCGTGAGCATCTGTTGTGTAAAACACTTATTAATTTCCATAGTTGGGGGACAGACAACAGAATGTGTCTGTGATGAGAATGGATAGCAAAGTACATCAGAGTACATTCTGCAGAATACATCAAAAATTTAAGAAATTGTGGTAGCTTTTAAAAAATATTTTGGCAACTCAGTCCAAAGGTCTTCTCTATTTTTCAGAAGACAGTCATGCACCAAAGGCATCTTAAAATGCTTTTGTGCATTTTAGGAGTCTAGAAGCAAATGCCACTGTCCTTTTGATTTACTTTTTCTCTCCCCTCTTTGATTAACACTGTCATAGAGGTTATGTTTTAGAACTACCAGCTGCAAAAAGGCAAAAGGAATTGCCTTTATCCTTTCCTTTAACTTTTCACTTAAAATTCTTAACAGGGTTAATGTTTAGGGAGGAATAAAAAGCAAAGGCTATTACCACAAAGAGTACAGGCAGGTATTTGCCAGGTATCATGCCTAATGAGCTCCAACACCTCCAGTTTTCTTGCTCTTGTCCCCAGATTATCTTAACCAGAGGTCTCCAAGTGTGCCAGCTATTTACTTCCCTAAGAAGGTATGCAGGAGAGAGCCAACTGATAACACAGTACATGTCACTTGTCAGCCCAGAACAAGAACAACATTTCTAAATACTTTGTTATTAATAACTTTGGGTTACCTGGCTGTTATAAGAAATTCAAAGGTCATACCAAGATCAAACCCGACTTTTCATCACAGAAAGATACTTCAAGTTAAAAGTTGTCAATGTTTCTAAGAACTAGAAAATAATTGATTTATCATTGTCCTTTCTCTATGAAATAAAGATATTAAATTATACTGACCATAATCGAGAGAGCTGGCAATATAAAATGGTTTCATTTATGATATCATATACCTTCTTTTTCTTTTGCCAGAAGTTTACCACTTAATGAGCATTGCTTCAACATTCTGGTTTGTTCCTAGTCTTGGCAAAACACCACCTCCATTCCTGAAAGTAAAATAAGGAGAAACTAGATTGCATCAGATTTTAAAACACTCAAGATTTAGACAAAGTCTTGCAATATGATAAAGGGACAATCTGAGAATGTTAGACCTTGTGTGGCTTGCATGAAAATCTGTCTATCTTTGGCCAAATCACAAACTAATAGAAAGAAATACCATTTATAGGAAAATGTGGGAACACTTGAGCTAGGTCTGAACACAATGCAGTGCTATGCAAATATGGTAATTTGTGTCCCAGTTCAGTGTCTCTGAGAGGCACTGCACTGTATTTGCACCCTTTATTGCTGCCTAGATTTCTGTGCAATCTAAGTAAAGCAAGCAAGCACCATCTGGTTGAACGCGTTCAAGCATTTCCCCTAATCAGAGCTGGCAGACAGCCTTAGTCTTAAGCAGAAAGTCACACCATTGATCTAAAAAGTTTCATAAACATGAATCATCAGATCAGAAAGGAACTAGATTGTGCAGGAAAAGGCTGCAGTGAGCAGCTAGGAGACCTATTTCTTTCTACTAAAACACTAACAAGTAGTGATAAGCAAGCTGTCAGTTCTGTACTCTCGTTATGTTACTTTACTACAGAATTAGACACCTCCTTGCTTCCCTGATTGCTGTGCTCTCTGTGAATCTCTGCACATTTGTACCAGATGCTCTTGGCTGGGCTTAGATCAGCCCTGACTACAGTAACTGTATGTTTGTTTATCATATACAGTCCTGAGAGTCCGGAAAAACCTTACAAACTGCAGTTAGTGATATGGTATGACAAACAGTTGTCAGTGTTTTACAAGGTTTCTTCTGACTAGCTTCTCTGCTTTGAATCTGTTGGCAATAAATGATGGCAAAAAAAGCTCAAGAGATGAACACATGAGGCAGGAAACAAAACAGTAAGTTGCTTTTATCACATGAGAGCTAAAATTGCGAAACTCTATTATAATTCTCTTTAAATATGGGATGGTAAAAAAAGGCTGAAAAAGAAAAAACTCTATTATTCTGTGCAAAATGTTCAGTGCAATTCTCTAAAATCAAGAGGATGATTAGGAGAAGTTCTTCATAAATAGGTATTAAAATACACAGCTTTGTGTGCAATTTTGGTATGTAGAGCTACCACAAAAATTATTCAAATTACTGCCAGAATAAAGCATGAGTTCATCTAGGTTGTCTCCCTGACTATCTAGAGTACACATGTCACTTGGTGATTCTTGTCTAATTCATACTTAGTTTAATTTATGAGGATTCAACTGTATTTTAGGAAATTTAAGATTGAGACAGATTACTTAATGCTTCTACCACATTATCTCTGTTGCTGTAACTCATACCCACTACTTCCTGCCGTCTCTGCAACATTGTATTCCTTTCCTTTTTTCCTGAAAATTTGAAGCTGTACAATTCCTTCCCACAGTCTTTACTCCTCCAGACTAAACAACTGCCTTTCCTTCCATCTTTCCAAACAGGTCATGTTTCAGACCTTTTGACCTGTAACTTTACTGCGGTAATAATCACTCAAGGACATTATTCCCTGAAATGATGCAACTCAGATATACCAAGGTTAGGCAGGCTGCCCAGTGGAGGCAACAAATCATTAGGTTAAAGCCATGCTCCTGTGCTGCTGAATCCTCATCCTCGGCCTGCCAGTTTGTTTGTTTTAATCATCTGTTGGATGTCATCATAAACTTCTTAATCCTCTTCCCAGTACGTCTGAGTAGTACATAGAGCAGCCAAGCCACACACACCTCCTACTGGGAATTCCCATGGCCCTTTGCATAGACATTTAATAGCATTCAGAGTTATAGCTGAAGCCCTTTGCGGGCTTGACAGGTGCCTGACCTCATATACACTGTTTGCGCAAAATCACTCAGGTGGAAAGCCTGATCAAAGGACCTGGGTTTTTAAAATAATTTCTCCCTGGGACCTCTCCAGCTCTGTAGGAGAAGAGTTGAACCTCCCTGTTGTGGTCTGACAAGTACAACAGCTTTTTCTGAGATCCCTGCTGTTTTCCATACTAGCACACTGGCATTTTCATTATGGATAGAGATCAGAGGTGACCTCTGCTAGGAGTGCTAGGCATGCAATGAGTTCCAGCGGGATGAAGGGGGGTAAGAGAAACACACAGATTTCGGAGGATGAAACACAGAAAGCCCTGCATTATAACATTTTGTGGAGGATGCTGAGTTTAGCCTTTTGGCTGCTGTAATGGATCAAATTGGTAGAAACTATATGTACAAAGTAGAACCAGGATGCAGACACATAGGGGCTTTATGTTTCAAACACCACCTTCTGATCAATGTATTTTAGGTTGGCTGTATATCTGGAAAATAGGAAAGCTACTCCTGACTGCAGTGGTGATGACTTTGAGATCACTGTAACAGTAGGTAGGTAGAAAGTATTTTCATCTCTGTTGCACAGAGATATAAGATCTTACTAGTGCACTTCCATGGTCCAGTACATATCTGCTATACAAAGCCTAATAAAACTGCTCCAAGACAGTCAGTTTCTTTTCCTTACCACTCAGTTGCACTGGAACATTTTCTAGAGGAAAGCCAGGCCAAAGGAAAGAAAACATGTTATTAAACATTAAAACAGTGTTTGCTTTCACTCACAGTGGGTGGAACAATTCTTTCCCAGGAGACTTTCCCACAAGATCTGTTCTCTCTTAAAATGCTCACTTACTCATTACTTTCATTTCCTTTGTCTTGGAATTTCTAAGCAAATTATTATCAGAAAATATTTTTCTTTTTCTATAGGTGAAGTTACTTGGACCCTCTGACTCAGTCTTCCGTTAGTCCAGATGCAGAACAAATGTGTATAAAATTCTAGTTATCTTAAAAGCAAATGAGGATGCTCCTATAGGGTGTCTACACCACATTAGACATACCAACTCTATTTTGTAAAGTTTCTGCACAGTAGAAAATAATAATGGTTTTATGGGTAGTTCTAGTTTTCTCCTAAAAGAGCAATAACCTATGTGTCTGGATTTTCCCAGAATAAAGAAAAGGTATTGCAAAGCTCTAGATGTCTTGCAGGTAAACCTTGTCCTAGCTTTCCTATGATGTGTCCTAGATTTCCTATGTGACAACTCTGACAATCTTTCTTGAGAACAATTCTGTAAGTTTGGGATGCCTGAAGCTTCATGGCTTTGGAGGGAGGAATATGCTAACAAAACTGAAGCAATTTTGAAAAACTGTTTCATTCCCTGAAAATTTTAAAGCTTTCTGAACATCCCTAAGTGCAAGACAGAATTTTATGGATGTTACTGGTGCTCTAAGCGAGCTCTGATTCTTTTGGTTATGGTCAAAAGTGATAAACTTAACGTTCAAGTGGGGAAAAAGCATTGTTGCTGAAGTACATTCCATTTGGGAAAAAAAAGCAGAAGTCAGAAATAGATCAGGAATCAAGTAGCATTGAAAACTAGTGCTGGAAACTGTTGAAATCTAATGTACATATTTAATAAACTAATAATAACAATAATAAACTAATAGTACTAAATAATAATAAACTAAAAACAATAATAAGAATGCATGGAAATATTTCAGGGTTAGCTTTTATTTTCACCATGTAGCTTGATGCTGTCTTACTTATCAGAGTCTATAGGAAAAGGATCTTTGAGTGTCTGAGAATCAACCCTTTTTTCTTTACCTCCGGTGCAGAAAAAAACAAGAAATATGGTTTATGGAGAATATGAGGACAAGGAAGTGAAACCTGTGCTAGTAGCTAATAGGCCTTGAAGGAGCCATAGAAAGCCATAGAAATACTATCTCTCTGCAGGAGTTGCCAGGAGTTGTCAGAAGCCTTCAACTGCTCCTAGGCATTCTCTGGCATGCAGAGAAGCCTGTAGGGATACAAGCTATGCAGGTGCCTACATGCAATGTAGGAGGTCATGGATCTAATTATACCTCTTCCCTGAATCTGTATGCAGGCTAGGATTCCTGGTATTAGCTGCTCTCTGTTTTCTCTCCTAACCTCTGCTGGATGTAAAGCAAAATTCAAGATGGAACAGTCTCTGGTCTGTGTGTCTGCCTGGAGTGAGGCATTAGGAGCTCCAAACTTTTCTAAAAAGAAGAAAGTCCTTTAAATAAAGCCAACTCACATCCAACAAGGAGGAGTTTTGATTCTTCCATGTGGCCAGATTTTTGGGGTGAGCCAGTTAATGTTACTGCCAGAGTAGTAAGAAAAAGGAGGGGGTACCTGTGCTTATCATGCGCACTTCAGTATGCTGCAACAATACTTGGAGACCTTCTGGTTATCTAGAGCCAAAAAGTGCTCCAAGAGATAAGTATCATAATTTGATGTTTCTGCCAACCTCTTCCACTTTTGGAAGGCAGTATGTAGAGGCTTGCATTAGCTGTGCTCTAACATGGGATCAGGACTGTCATCCTGGAATGGATTGCTCAGAAGTACTTAAGATTTGTCTAATTATACTTCAGATGTTTGAAAGATGGAAGTGGTATTTATCTGTAAACTTTGCATTATGAAACTACTGTTTGGCAAATTTAAAAGCCTTCCTTCTCTCATCAAACATTTACAGAGAAATTCAGGCGGTATCATTTCACTATGTCTAGAGTAGCATTACTGTTAGTCATGGCAGTGAAGAATGGATTCTTAAAAATATGGAAAACAGAGACACAGAATTGGTGTTTAGCTCAGCAACCAAAGTCATAAGCTGAAATCTTACGGATTTTGAAAAGTAAGCTGGATGGAAAACTCTAGGTGCTCAAGCAACTCTGATCATACAGTCATAGAAACAGAGAATCATAGAATGGTCTGAGTTGGAAGGAACCTTAAAGACCGTCTTGTTCCAAGCTTTCTGGCATGGAAAGGGAACCTTCCACTAGACTAGATTATTTAAAGCCCCATCCAGCCTGGTCCTGAGTACCTCAAGTGTTGTGAAGTCCACAACTTCTCTTGGCAACCTGTTCCAGCTCCTTACCATGACCACATCAAGAAATTTCTTCCTAATACCTAAGGTAAACCTACTCTCCTTCAGTTTAAAAATCACTGCTCTTTGTTCTGTCACTACAATCCCTTTACAAAAAGACCCTCTCCAGCTCTCTTGTGACCCCTATGGTAGGGGTGGTTACGTACTGGAATGTGCTGTAAAGTCCCCTGTGAGCCTTCGTTTCTCCAGGATGAATGACCCCAATGGTCACAGTCTTTTCTCACGGAGAAGTGCTTCAGCCCCAGTCATCTTTGTGGCCTCCTCTGGACTTGCTCTGGCAGGTCCATGGCCTTCTTTATGCTGTGTACCCCAGAGCTGGATGCAGTGCTCCAGGTGGATCTCACCAAACCAGAGTAGAGGGAATCACCTGCCCCATCCTGCTGGCCACACTGCTCTGGATGAAGCCCAGGATACAATTGGTTTTGTATCCTGGGCTTCATCCAGTAAAAGTGCATGGGACTGAGTCATATTGAGGTTTTTGTCCACAAGAACCCCCTGATATTTCTCCCCAGGGTTAATCTCAATCAATTCTGCACCCAGACTATATTTCTGCTTGGTATTGTACCAAACCAGATTGTGCCAAACCTAGTGCAGGACCTGACAATTGGCAGTGTTGAACTTTGTACAGATCCACCTCTCAAGACTGTCCTGGTCCCTCTGGACAGAACACCTTCCCTCCACTGTAGTGATCACACCCCACAGCTCAGTGTCATCAGTGAACTTACTGAGGGTGTCCTCAATCCCACTCTCCATGTCACTGGCAAACATGTTAAAGAATGTCCCAACATGGGTCCCTAATGGACACCACCAGCCTCCACTTAAATACTGAGCTGTTGATTGCAAATCTTTCAGTGTTACCATCCAGCCAATTTTTTAACCAAGTGTCCCATCCATCAAATCCATGTCTCTCCAGTTTAGAGACAGGGATGTTGTCCCAGACAGTGTCAAATGCTCTTCACAAGTCCAGGTAGAGGATGTCTCTTACCCTGCCCTCATCCACCACTCCTGCAAACCCATTGTAGGAAGTGACGAAATTTGTCAGGCACGTTTTGCCCTTACTGAAGCTATGTTAACATGGTGATTGGCTGTCAACAGTCACCTCTTTGTTTTCCATGTGCCTTAGCACAGTTTTCAGGAGAACCTCCTCCATGATTTTACCAACCACTGAAATGAGACTGACCAGCCTATAGTTCCCTGGGTGTTACTTGTTTCCCTTTTTAAAAATAGGACATTATCCAATCAGTGAGTGTTTGAATGTACTGCCACAATTTCTCAAATGTGATGGTTAATACCTTAGCAACTTCCTCAGCACCCATGGATGTGTATAATGGACATGTGCATCTTCAAGTTCCTTAGATGTTCATGGACTCAGCCATGTCCTACAACAGGCAGTTCTTCATTCTCCCAACACTCTCTTGAGGATGGCAGCCATGATCTTGAATATGTGGTTTTCTTCCTGGCAGAATATCACAAGTATGGACTCTATCTCATGAAACATTATGTGAGAAGATTGAAAGCAATTTCAAGACATCATCCCAAAAGAAAAGGCACAGTTCAGCTGTAGAACAATATTAAATATAGATCCCTAACTTTTTTTTATCTTCAGTGATTGATATAGCTGGGCTGGTACAGAACTCTACAGTTCTCTTCAGGAAAAGTCAGACCTTAGAAATAATTCACATGGATGTTTCTTCAATATGCTTAACAGAACTGTGGAACTACTGAAAGACTGCAAAAATTCTATGTGTGTGTCAAGTAGAAGTTCAATCCATAAGATATCCCACTGAAGCAACTGGGACAAGATTTTGTGATATTGTAACATCCTTGCTGATGGCATAAACACCTCTCATTTGTCATCAATGGATATGGATTATATGAACTTGGATGAAGTAGAAAGACAAGTATTTTCAAAGGTCCTCAAATCTCAACATATCACCCAGAGACTTCAAGAAAACTTCTGATCCTGTGTTTAAAGCCTGAACTCCACCTTCCCTAACCAGATGGGGAAATAAATTATATTCTTGCACTGAATTACTCCCTTCGAAGTCAGTCATGATTAGCTCAGAAACAACTAATCATTGGGTTAAACAGGGATTTCAGAGGGCCCCATAGCTATAACCTTCCCTTCCCTTCTCTCTCTGGTATTCTTGAGAAAATCTAGTTAAGCTCCCCCACATTTACCAGATTGGGTTTTGGACTTGTTTTTTTGGTGGTTTTTTTTGAAGGCTACTGTATAATACTTATCCTCAAATGCTCAATCAATCCTGAGACAGAACAATAGTGTAATTTTACACTGAAAGCTTAAATTGAAATATTATCCCCTTATGAAAGCCCAGTCTAAAGAATAAACCACTAGTTGGCTGTGCCCAAAAGGCTGTATCACATTTGCTCTCATTCACATCTTTTAGACTGTTGACACTAGCTCAATCCTCAAACAGGGCAGCCACAGATTTTAACAAAAGACCAAGAAAAAGATCATTTTCTTCAACACTTAATAAATTTGACACAATTAAAGAGAATTCTTGTGTTTGTGGACAAGAAATCTTTTGCTTCCAGAAAGGCCAAAGCTAAATGATGAGGCATCGTACTAACAGCAAAAGTAAAGTGCTACTCACTATTACTTCTAGCCTAGCTTTGGTCCTAGAACTAAGCTGTTGTATCTTCTAGATAATATTCCTTTGTTTTGCTTTGCATATGACTTCCTATTTAATACTCTTCTATTCAAAATACGCCATTTTCAGACAATGTCAGTAGGATTGGCTATTTTAAGTATCACTGCTTCACTGCATGTGAGCTAAGCTTCTGAAGGTCTGAAGTGTGGCTGGTTTACTGACATTCAAGTTAGACCCTCTGAAAGTGATGGGTCCCGTTTACAGAGTAGCTCATAACTAAGAGCCAGTGTCAGGGACCCCACCAACCTTAGGCAAAAACAAGTTTGGAGATGCCCCTTGTTCTACCCCAGCTCTTGGCTGTATGTGTTTGGTACAAGCACACTGCTCCCAGGTCCTGGAGAAGCTAGACACTCCTAAAACAGTCTTTTCTTTAAGTATACTTTTCCCAGGGAAACCGCTGGAAGTTTTACCACCTTTCCCCATCATCACTTTCTAACTACCTGTAGATAGATCTGTTCCTTTTTAGCTCTGTTAAGATACCGCCAGGATTTTGACCATCCCAACCCATCCCATTCCATTCCATCCCACCCCATCCCATCCTGTCTCACCCTGTCTTGTCCCATTCTGTCTCCTGCATTTCTTCCACCAGCTCCCTTTTCACTGTGCACAATTTGCAGTTCACCAGTATGGGAAAGATTTCCAAGGGAGAAGAAATCACCCGTAGCTATGCTCTTATTTTACTGCTGAAAATTATATTTAATTGCCAGCAATGCATAACTAATGTAGCTATAAAAAAACGACACTGAATTCTGTTTCCCCTCATATATCATTGATAAAGCTGTCAGCTAAAGCTTTTCTTTTTTACTTTTGTCCCTAGAGATCATGACTGACCTAAAAGGAACTTAGCTGGCTTTTAGAAATACTGGTATGTTTGAAGTCATGATGAAGGACAGATGGAATTAAAATCCCACAGAGCTCTTTTTAGAAAGAGTTTTCTAATGACAGCTGGATTTTAGCCAAGCCATTGTCTCTGTTTCTGAATGTTGACAGCAGCAATATTTAGCAAGTACCTATATCTGGTCAGATGACAATCTCAAGAACAAATGCAAATAAATTGTTCCAGCATTAAAAAAAAAAACAAAAAAAAGAAAAAAAAAAGAAAAACCACACATAGTTTAGATAGCTATTACTACTTTTTAAAAATAGTGTTTGTGCTTCATTTCAGGAGATTAAGAGAAAATTATTAGAAAAATAAGGCTGTCTTAGAAGCAAAATATTCAGGAAAAAGGGAATGTGCTTATGAGGTAAACACAAATCTATTCTATAAAGAAGTTTTCTTGTAGAGAAATGTTATAAGGGAATATGAGATTATGTTTTAAATCTCCTTTTTCAACAGTTATTGACAGGCATTTGAATACTGCCTTTCCTGCTGCCTTCAGAAGCAAGCAACAAGGTTCGGTTTTTGGGTCACACAGTATTAAAATTTTTATTTTTATTTTTGGAACCACAAGCATTCTTAATGTTTTCAAATTTGAATGGCTCCTTCTTCTATTTTCTTTTTATTTTTTGGGAGAGCTATTTTCTCTCCTCTCACCTACCACTGAATGCCCTCCTGCTTCCCATCCTTGTACATTGTTCAGGCCTCCACTCCTCTTTATGCTCTCGTTTTAGAATGCAAAGAATAAATCTCACTTGCTTTCAACTCCAACTTCAGTTAAGCCACCATTTGGCTTTTTTCTTTGAACAATCGTCTCATATTTATTTTCCTTCAATTCAGATTTTTCCCAAAGATTGCCTTACAAAAAAAGCTGAAGACAGGATTAGGAAGTATTAGGATCTATGCTTCTGTCCCTGAGTGTTTTTGACTCTTTGTCCTCTGCTTGAGCCTTGTGTGCTCCTCTTGGAGAGTGTGCTGGTTCCTTGAAATCAGTCCAAACTGAGAGGTTTAGGAGCACTATTAGAGTGACTGTGAAACTTCTGCCAAAATACTTGTACAAACTTTATTTTCACAAAATTATTATAAGCTGTGATAGATTTTTCAAAAACCTTTGAAAACCTTTGAACCTCCTGGTTCTTTCTTTGGAAGATCAGAATGATTTTGCAGTTCCATAGGAAGTTTGTATCCATTTAAAAGTGTGCTCACAATTTTTTTTCCAAAATTAGGGAAAGCCCCTCCTTTGCCTAACGTCTTGAGAAAAACCAGAACTATGTCACAGCCTGAGCAGCTCCAGTTAATAGTAAACTGAATGGTGCTCCTTGCATCAAGAGGGAATTGGCAAGGCTACAGCAAAGTAGCTTCATCAACGAGTTTATCTCTGTGATACAGTTAAGCTGCTGGAATTCGCATTTCTTCTACATCGCCAAAACAAATTAGCCTCTGATATAAAAGTCATTATTCTTTCTTCTAGTACTGCAAAGGACTTAAACATTCAGAGCTTAATGACTACAGTCCTTTCCAAATAAACCTGTCTTACTGCATAAGAGGGAGAACTTCATGGTTCTGTGTAAGGACTTCAGGTCAATCAACAACTTTCCTTGCAAACTGTACTAAATAATTTGATCTCTTTTCTAGTGACTTCAACACCTAAAAACAAATGGCTAAAGTTAGACATTTAGAACATTTATTAATTGTGGTTGATCAAATGTTGCAAGGTTCTCATGTATAAATAGAAAGTTAACTTGTAAATTTCTAGTAATAATAAGCTGGAGGCTATTTATCAGGACATATCTCATACTGAGAACATGAGTCTTCATGTTTCTAACAGAGATGGTCAATGAATGAATGTTGACAGATTTTCCAGACGTATAAATCAGCAGGAAACTAAATGTCAGGTGCTGCCACAAGACCTACCCTACCATCAATGCTTTTCAGGCATGGCATCAATGCTGTTTTCCAAGAAACAGGTTGCACAGACAGAGATTTTGTGGATAAGGACTAGGTTACAAAAAATGTTTTATCTACAAAGATTAAAGCAAGAGGGGAAAGCAACTTGCTCAAGATTATGTAAGAAAGACAAGGCATACCTCCTAATCAGAGTTGAAGGAAATCCAAAACCAGTCAGTCCTTACATACAACACTGATTACTCCCTCTGTCCATAAGAAAACAAAGGCAGTGAGAAGGAAATCGAAACACCAGCAAAAGGATAATGTGAATTAGACCATGTTTGCTTATTTAAATATCAGAAAGTTATTGTGCATAGTCATCAGCATTCAAAATGTGCTAATAGATACATTAAATAATAGGATTATTTGATTAATAAACAGCATAATTGCACCAAAGATAGATTTAAACTGCATACTAAGTTTCATTATTTTATTATTTTTATATATAATATATATAATATGCACTAAACATATATATTTATTAAGATGGAGGGAAATGGAAAGTTTAGTAATTCAGCCTACCAAAGACCACATATCTGTATGACCAAACCCCCCAAAAAAAGTGTGAAAGAGCTTTTAGAATAAAGATACACAAAACACTCATGTTTCAGAGAAAAAACAAAGGGAAATACACAAGGGAGCCTTTTGTGCATTTTTACACCAGGATGTGAAAGTTACATGGTTCTACATGCCATGTTGGTCTTACATGTTATACTGGAATAATCTCCCTAATTAGTCTACGTAATACTCTAAAATTAGAAATAAACTTCGAATCCATTTTTTACAGAAAGAATTTTAAAAAACAAATGCCGGAGATATAATTTAGAAATTAGCCTACATTTTGCCTTCTTCAATAAATGAAAAGTTTTGTATATGCTCCTTCCATTTGGTTCAGAAAAAAAAAAAAAAAGAAGAAAAAAAGAAAAAAAATTATTGGTGCCAGTATGTTGCCACTTCCTCATTAAAGTCCTATTTACTAGTCCTCTCCCACCTGAGTGCTCACATGCTGCCCTTCAGGAGTGCCAGCTTATGACTAGCTTATGAGTACTGGTGTAAAAACAAGCAATTCACTCCTGCTAGTGTAGTGTCTAAGGCCCAGAAGACTTTCCTTTTCCTATAAAAATCTCAGACCTACTTTTTTAAACAGATTTTAAGTGCCTCATAATATCATAAATCTTTTCTACTGATGGCAAGTGGGGTGAGTGGCTAGCAGAAGGATTTTGTGACTAATTAAACAAAAGCGGATCACAGGCGAGTCAGCTAAGATTTATGGTCTTGAGAGCTGCTGTTTTAAAGACAGTCTGTGGTTACAATAAGGGGCACTTCAAAAGGCAGCCTGCATTTCTTGTATCGAGGTATTGACTCATGGTGAAAAAATATCCATTTTTAGCTCCGTGTCAGAAGAGATGGCAATGGTGTGATCTCACAACAGCTTATGCAAGAAAGCCTGCATCTTTGTAACTGCACAGCATCTTAGGAAGAGAAGCAAGATCAGTAATTATAAGGTTGCCATCAGAACAGGTCTGTGAGAAGACTTTGCCTCACAGCAGCTTCAGATCTGACACACAAGTTCTAAGCATTACATCCATTTCTCCTGTAAGTGCTCCAAAAAGAGAGCTCCAGATACTACAACGAAGAGTAACAGTCTTTTCAAAAATCAACTTTTTCAAAGCTATTTTCCAAGCATAAAGATGGAGCCATTTAAACACAGGACAAAAGTGGGTCTATGCCACTTACAACTTTGAGAACTTAAACAGCCTCTTCCTGTTCCACCCCAATTATCCTCTGAACCAGCATGATCTGAGAATGTAAAGAGAGGCTGCAACCATTTCTTGCGCTCAAGACAGGTGACAGCAAATGTGCCTTTCACTTCTCCACGTGGGCCTTCTAATTCTGGATTTCCTCTCTGCCTGTGACTGGAGCCTCTAATGAAAAATTGTGGGAAAATTCTGCCTACTGCTGCTCTATATATGAAACTGCAATTCCATGTTTACAAATAAAATTTTGTACTTTTCTCAAAGCTGAAATTCTAAATTTATGTGAATGCTAACTAGGTCACCAAAGATCTGCTGTGAAAGTGTGAAGTATGAGAGTTACTGGGGAAATCTTATTTCAGAGGACAAGGGATTCATTCCTGTCTATTCTTTACTCTTGTGTGACTGCATTGCATTGCATTTTTCTTATAAAAAAAATGATAGGCTGCACTGTCCCTATTGCACTGAAATAAAGACCTGGATACAACAACCAGACATCTTGGTCAAATGCACAGGAATCCTGCTGAGACTGGACAAAATTTGATGAATCTGCAGTGTACACAAGTATCATAAAAAATCCCTGACTTTTGGTTGCACTGACCTTCTCTCTTAATGTTTTCATTTGAGAACCGGTCATATCCTGTAGCATCCTCTACTCACACATGCACACACTGATAAAGTTGAGACATGACATTTGTGCTGGGGACTTTAACTGCAGATGAAAAATTCAATCATTTCTGGAAGGCCTTACCATTCTAATTTCTCAGAAGACTTGCAGGTGACCCATTAAACTTCCTTTAACTCTGCTCTAGGAAATAAACTGATCCAATGCTTCCCGCTTTAATCTGTGATTCTTAAATGCTTGCAATGCTGATTTGTGGAGACAGTGGTTATTAAAGTTTAAACTTATATCTTACTTGATTTGCACAATCAAGATGCTCTCTGTATAGGTTTGTATTTTCTCTTGAAGAAAGTTGATCATGCCTATAACATCACCTTGATTCCCTGTTAGCAAGTTGACTACGTGCCAAAGCACAATATGGCTGCTGGAAAACTCTGCTTGCCTTCTCACTTCATCTCTGTGTTTGTGTACTACAAATTTTTTCAAAAGTGCTTTTTTTAGTGGAGCACTTCTAAGCTTATATTAGGGTATTGTTGGTAAGGTTTGACTGGGAATTTTTTGTTTGTGCTTGAGATTATAATTCCAGGCAGAACCTGACTTCTCTGCTTTGTAACGTTTTCCAAAAGTCTTCTGTAAATTGCAAACAGGGCTGCCTTGTTTCAGTGTGCTTCTTGAAAGTCCTTCTTGTCCAAACTTCTCCTGATACATTTGGTAAGCACTGAAAAGGGCAGAGATATGACGAATGGGGAAAAAGGAATCAAGTGCTGTGCAAGCTAAAAATCTGTACTTAAGAGAGAAAATCAATCTATGTGACAAATGATATAAAGGAAATTTTTAATTGCTCACATGCTAAAGCAGCAACTCCAGGTAACTGAAATGTAAAACCACCTTGTAACTAGTAGGAATCATGGGAAAGACTTGTGCAAAAGATCAATGACTCTGCAATTACTGAAACCTTGAATAATTCACATATGAATCAGTTCACTAACATAATCCTCTAGAAGGTGGTGAAGGCCCATTAGGAGTGCTCATCTAGACAGTTATAATGAAACATTTTGTAAACATTCAACTTAGTATTGTTATAATGGTTAGGCATACATCCTGTGTTATGTCTGCTGAATGCCTTCTGCAGACGCAGAGGAATATTTTTTATCATTTCAAAAAGATTGCACTAAACTGCTTTCACCAGTCTTCCAGGACTGCATGTTATTTCACATTTCCAGAAAGAATTTTTATTTGAAAACAAATGTAAATTTTTTTGGACGACACAAAATTAGGGGTGTGGCAAGTGAAAACAAAGGTAGGCAGAGAATAGCCTCAAGTCACTTGGGTGAACTGAACTCCTTCATAATAGAAACTTAAGTGGGTTTAGATGAACAAAAGGGGGCAAAAGTGTCCTACAGTATGTTTAAAAAGGGAATGGGGCCAAGTGGACAAGGAACTCACTAGAGATGTCAGTGATACAGTGACAGAACAGTGAAGAAGGAGGAAGGATTCAGAGAGAAGTGGTAGCAGTACTGCTTCTACATTTAAAATGATGAGATCAGTGTCAAAATAATGTATTGTCTACATTTTCAGGAGTTTTTGAGAAATTGACAGAAAGGTATCTCAAAAAGGTCTTTGGCAATGGAAATACCACATACTGATGGAGGTATTACACCATCACAGGGCCATTTCAAGGATCCACGCACCTTTTACTCCCAAAGGATTTGGTAGGCCTGAGTACCCACGGTAGTAATAACAACCTAATGGTTCACTCACACTCTGATAACCTGAAGGGGATTTAAACTACACAGGAAAAGCAACACAGACAAGATCTTTTTATATTCTTACCTTGAGAGTGGTGATGGTAGCAGGTGAAGAAAATTATAGCCAAAATACAAATCATAAATCTGTGAAGCTCAGATCACACAAGCTGAAATTTAAGAGGTTTTAACCTATTAGGTCATACCGATTTTGAAGTCTGAATATAATCCAGAAGATCAAAAAATTTCTGAATACAATGTTTCTCCTTTCAATTGTTAGTTCTAATACCCTAGATGTTGCTGTCACTGTTTGCTCTTCTTATAACATCTTTGTTTTTTCCTGTCTTTCATCCGTGGTTTCCTCCTTACCCAACATCTACACAACTACACTCCATTTTCACTGCTACATGGTGAGACATCCACCATGAGGTAACCCACTTGACAAATCTCATGGTATCTCTCAAGGCATTTTTTTACTGCACGTTACCACAAGGAAAACGTGCAGCTCTGGGTAACCACAACAGAGTTCTCAAGATCCTTTGATCTCTTCTCATGAGTCAAAATTAACCAAACCAAATGCAACCACAGATTCTTCAAAGTATGTCTAAAGATTCACTAGATGCTCAAAGGATTAATAATGCCAACTAACTACACAAGAAAGAAACAACTTGTCTCTCATCATTCCTTTTCTCTGCCCACATAGGATGATTGGTATTGCTACAAGGTAACATTTGGTGAGGTCAAAAAAGAAAAACTGGTACCATCAAACTGTTATTCATGTATTCTCATGTCAGATTTATGCATCCTTCAGGAAACCATCTGGGTGAACAGAACTGGTGAGAAAGCAGATGAAGTGGCATTATGGTCAAAAACAGTAGATAACATAAATTTTCTGAAGGAATACTTTAATTTTATATGGACAAATCAAATGATGTTTTAATTTTGTTATTCTTGAATAATGATTCAAAGGTGTGAGTAAGCAAAAAAAAAAAAAATTCCTTTGAAACCCATCACTTGCAAAGGTGTAAAAAGGAATTTACATTAATTTGAGGGGAATTCTCAATTTCTTCTCCATGACTGCTAAGAATAAGAACAAACTTTTAAACATGTAAAGTTTTAAGCTGGTAACTAGCAGGATATTCAGTGTTTGGGACAGAAGTTGACAGTGAAGCAGCGGATGAGTAACGATACACAACAGATTGGTCTAATTGATCAGAAAATGACACAGCATAGCAAAGAGGACAAAGATGTTGAGGGGAAGTGAAAAAAGGTAATGATACATGATTGTGTCATCAGTGAGTAAGTCTTGGTGTTTCAATGATGTCCATCGGGTTTCAAGGTAAGTTTTGAGTTATAAACCACAGTAGAAAACTCTCAGAAACCACAAGTTCCCAGGCATAGCCTTGATGTTACCATGTACCACAAAATATGAAAAACAATTCCTAGCATGGATACAAAATGAACTAAGGCCCATTTACCCAATCTGTAAAAACAAGTGGCCCATTCAGCAGAATATGCCCAGACACACTAATAGTTTATCCAGTTCTTTTTATTGATATTTACTTCTCCACATTAGTCATAATTTTTTTCCAATCTTAAACTATTTTCTGGAAAATTGATGGCACACTTAACCTTCTCATAAATCTACTACATGACCCCCACTCTCCTTTTCTGAGGTAAGAACCAACACAGTCTCTCAAGTCAATAACTTTGGAATTATCATTGACTACACTCTCTTACATCTTTACTGGCAGGTTAGATCTAAATTCTGAGCATCATTTCCACATAATATTTCTACAGCTTAGGCGCTGGTATTTATATAACTAGCTAAAACTCCTCTAAAAAGACTGCTGTGTCTCATGTCAGCGCCTAAGGAACTTTCCTCCCTGGCCTTTTCCAGATTGACCTGCTCATATCTATTCAGTATATTATTGTCAGCATTTTATCTTTATCTTTCATTTTGACTGGTTATCTTTCTTTTAGCACAACATCTCTGACTTCCTTTCCTGGCTTTCAAGGCCTTTCATGGACTAACCCAAGCACAGAAACCTTTGCTGACCTTTAAACGAGAGGGCTACAAATCATAAGACACTCATCAAATCCCTGCAAGACGTGAGTAGAGCAAGACCATTGTCCTAAAAAGATGAAAGTAGCTCCCTAGAAGACCCACAATCCTGTCTGTGGTTTGGGGCTAAGATGGGTTCTAGCATTATCTCACCATGCCAGCTTCAGAAACCATTGCTGGTTTATTTTCTTCCACAGAAAGGAGCTGAAAATACTCAGCAGTTTGTTCCACCCCTGGTGACAGGGCATAGACTAAGAATGGACCCCACACTTCAATAGCTTGAGAAATTAATGAAGTCTGTTTGCTTCCCCAGAGCAACTTCACACTAGATAACATAATGTCGTTAAATTTCAATGTAGCTGGAGTATCATATAATCCAGCTATCACTACTCACTACATAAAAAAATATTATTTCTTTGTGCTTCCCTCTCTGTATATAATCATCATCTGTCTTCTATTTCAAATTTCCTCAATTATTTGGAATTTACTTTGTCCAATATTTATGTAGGACCTGGCATAAAAGAGATGGAGGCTTCAGGAGAAAGTCTCTTCAGTAATTTCAACACCTATTTCTGTCTCTTTCACTAGGGTGTCACTCGAACTCCAGAGTATTTCCTTCTGCAGAGTTCTGCACGTATCTCTTATGATTATATATATGAAGTATATGGACACTGCCTCAATAAAAATGCTCCTAGTTAAGAAGAGGTATTTGTTCTAAAGCAGCATCACCTTGATTCACACTTGTTTAAATCTTCTCAGATTCTCTTAGTTGCTGTCATTTTCCTGTGGAATACAGCAGTTACTTTCCTTCTGGCCTGAACCTTCCAAAATCAGTGTTGTAGCAATTGAAAATACCACAAGCAGCTGGCACAGTGCTTGCTATTTTAAGAGCAGAAACCCTCACAAAGTGGATCTAAACCAGCACCTTCCTCTGCCCAATGACAGGACAACCAGATTATGCTGGAACAAGTCAGGAATATGAGCTGTGAATGCTGATGAGTGGTGTGTTGTGATTCCTGGGATTTGTGCAGTCAGATTGTTGAGCAACTGCATTTTTATCTCAGGGCAAAGGCTGGCAGCAGAGAGCTCCCACCAATGTGTCCGCACACTAAGGAGTGGCCCCATTGCAGAGATGTCTGGAGCTGCAGTATGCTATGGAAACAGATTGCAGGGAAGGACTTAAATTTACCACATAAAGGTTTTCATGGCCTCCTTCTCTCTTCAATTTCCCTCCATTGTCTTCAGCTTTTGTGCTTCTCAGAGAAGAGCAGACAGAAGGTACTTTGCTTGCAGACACTCAGCTTACACAGCATTTTTAACTTCCACAAGCCATTTCAGGAGTCGAAAGCTACATACACACATACACACAAAAAAATAAAAAATAAAAAATAAATAAAAATTAAAGAAGGAAATGGCTTTTTCCTACTATCCATTACTGCTGCATGATAATAGCTTCATCCTGACAGTGGCTGAGAATCTCCTCTAAGGAAGCGAGTTCCCTCATTAGTTTAATGCAATTTGAGTGCACTCAGTGCCTTGCAAAGGCTCTTGACACCTCACGGGAGCATATGCTAAATGCTCAGTACTTTAACCATTTGACTGTTACCCTCAACCTTTTTGATAATAGGGGTTATTTAAAATGTCACATACTGCTGCTCAAATGTTAATAACTCTTCTCCTGACCTTTTCTAGATAATATAAATAACTCATCAATCATGACTTAGTTATCTTCTGCAAATAACAATGCATGAGATAGACAATTATCTTGAACTTCTTATGTAAACAATATTGTCTATCTGAGAAACTTCCAGTTTGCTAATTGCCTAATTTGGCAACCAAAAAATATTCCACTTAATGCTTACTAACTAGCTTCACCAAATTGGCCGGGTAGCTCTCCTGAGGTTTCCTAAGCAAAACAGAAATTTTTCACTACTAGATTCAGCTTTCTTTTTCATGGTAGACAGAAGTACTGAGGGCACACTAATAATGTATTTTCAAAAACATTTCCTTTTTCATAGAGGAAACAGCTGACACTGAAGATTTCTTTAATGTTTGGTAAGTTATTTGGAGACAGTGGTTTATTGGTATACAAAGCATCTATAAACACACTACTGCGGTACTCAAGAGGGCAGTAAGAATGAAATAAACTTTAATTTTCCCAAATTAGAAGCAGCCAGACTCTGCCCTCAACTACACTTCTGCTTGGAAGGCAAGGTACAAAAAATGAGAAAAGTATTTATGTTGTTTAGTCCAGAAAGTACCTTGGAAGCTTCTTCTAGGTGGACTTTTACTTGCATGAGTATGAAAAATAATGACTCAGAAAAGCCACAGAAGGTAATGAGATTCTTTGACATTAATCAATGCATCAGTATGTCAATAAATATATGAGGCTGTGGAAATTTACAGGAATCTGCAGACCTTAAAACGTCTGAAAAACTTCAATGCATTGGCCTACTGCGCCATCTAGCCTCGTCTGGAGGACGTTTTCCTCTGGAATCTACTGCCACGGAACAATGTGTATCAATCAAGAAGTATTTTAATATTGAGTACACAGCAGAGTACTTCCATGGGTAAAACACCCTAGTATTATGGTGGTATTTTGCAGCTTGTGTTTCTCATTTCTAAAGGCTTTATAGCTAAATCAGAAAAGCTATCCTTTTAGAAAAAGATGTGATCTGCGAACCTCTATTCATACGTGATCAGAGAAAAAATACATCATACTGCTAAGTGGCACAAGTGCACGTACACCCTACCTAAACAATCCTTTTGTCACCAGAAACGCCACTGGCTAGCAATTCTTTTTTTCAGGGAAGCAGTGTGAAGAAAACATTTGAAGAAAATTTTTGTTCTGGTTTTGTCTGGGATACAGTTAATTTCTCCTCTGTAGCTGGTACACTGCTGTGTTTTGGATTCAGTATGAGAATCATGTTGATAACACACTAACATTTTGATTTCTGCCAACCTGTTTTTGTCTTTATTCAATGACATTTTTGTGTCTCATCCTCTGCCAGTGAAGAGGTACACAAAAAAAGCTGGGAGGGAGCACGGCCAGAACAGAGTAACCTGAACTGGTCAGAGGGATATTCCACACCATAGAGCACCACCCCCAGTATATAAACTGGGGAATTACCTGGAAGCAGGACTGATCAGGCTGCAAGGACTCTGTCTGGCCTTGCTCAATAGGGGGTGAGTAACTATTGTACATCCATTGGTTTTCCTTGAGTTTTGTTTGTTCCCATTTTTATTTACTATCATTCATATATATTACTTTTTATTTTTCAATCTCTATTTCAAGAACTAAACTTTCTTTACGTCAACCTACAAGTTTTACTTTTGATTCTCCCTCCCATTCCACAGGGAGGAGGGGTGGGTGAGCAGCTGCGTGGTGCTCAGCTGCTGGCTCCGGTTACACCACGACCTCTGTCTCTAGCAGAGGCTTGCTGATACCACTTTAGGGCTGGTATAGCTGCTGTCAGAATGCCCCCGATGCATGGACAACACAAGGGCGTGCCCATAAGCAGCTCTAATGACATATTCTTTGGGCAGTTCTTTGCCGAGTCTGCCTCCTCCCTTCTTAATGGTCATTAACTGGCATTATCAGCCACAGCGCTCCCAACTCCTGCCATCCCACACTTAGGAATGATTGCTTTTTGTTCTCAGTCCACTAATCCAGGATGTGCCTCTAATGCCTTCACAAGCCAGACTTCCTCAGCCTCGCCTAAGTGCACTGTGCAACACAACACAACACAACATTGGCCTCACCACAGACTCTTCTACTCAGTGTGGCAGATAGGAAACACTGCAATAAATTTCATCAAACCACTGGAACCGAGGAACCAAAGCTTCAATTCTCTTTAAATCATATATCCAGCCATTTATACAATCATTGTGCATTCACACTCTATCTTCTTCTATTGTGAATTTATGCTTAATTTCTAATTGCTTAATTACCTACTCATTTATTACATACACAGTCAAGTTTAAACAAGTAATAAGATTATTCATGGTGTATAATTTAAATCTAAACATCTCAGCTTATTGAAGATACAGTACATGACACAAATGTACTTAAAATTACAAGATTTCTTCTCTCCAATTTCTGCCCTCAAATTTCTTTAAATTTCACACATCCTAAGCCAGAGTCTATATTTTGGGGAAAGGGAAGAAAGGTAACTCATAAATTCTCAGTGGTGGGAATTTGAATTTCTACTTCTGGCACATCCACATAACACCCAGCTCTTTTCATTTTTCCAGTAAATACAGTAGGTTTTTCATCCAAGATGGTTCAACAATGTATAAAGAAAAGATCTTGACTGTTGCTGAGGTATCCCAAGTTACATCTGAGAAACTCTACCTTGTCTTTTGGAGCTTGATTCCACTTTCCACAGACTTTCTAATGGACAAGACTTTGAGGAATAGGAATGCTGAATACAACAATTCAAAGCCAATACATGGAACAAAACAAACTTTCTTTTTTTCCATTTGCATCACCAATGGGCTTACAAAGTCCTTTTCCAATTAATTTTATTTACTAATTTTATTGACAAACAGGCATATAAAGGTAACAAAACCATTTCAAGATGCTCCTGTCAGTCATTTATTCAGTTCAAAAACTCAGCAGGACTAAAATTTTCTATGCCAATTGTTTCTTGCAGGCCTGTTTGTTTTCTTAAACTTCAGTCCAAGTGACTTTGCAGTTTCAGTTCCTAGTAGTTTAATGGAAACCCAGAGACTTGTTTAGAGCTGTCCTACCATCTCCAATGCTTGATTGGAAGTCTCTATGCTCATTTTAAATAACTAGCTAAGAAGTCTGAAACCATCTAGTTGCCCATTCAAGCTACTAATTCTAATTTTTACATATGATCTACAGGAGATATATCCTGAAACTGTCTGTAAAGCAAATAATTGCCTTATGAGTTAGAATAGCATAGTATTAATTTGGGAAAGTGGAGCATCTATGGAAACAACCATTTTTTTGTAGCAAGCCTTATTTCCTACACTCACTCTGTGGAGTGGACTTTTGCCTCAGTCTCAGTTGTTGGCTGTACTCCATCACACCTTGTCAGTGGATAGCTGTGTCCCAGAACTCAGGAATGGTTTTGGGCTAGTCCTGTGCCACCAGAGGGACTTTCGAAGACAAGTGTCTTCCTGTCATCTCCTGCTGGCTGTTATCTCCAACTGGAATGCTGGATTTGCATCTGAAAGCACTACTCTTTGCACACTGGTATGATTTCTCCATTGGATACCAGGCAGATCTGTTCTTACAACAGTGTGTGGTTCCATAGCAAAGCAAAAATCTACAGGGAACCTCCTTCTCCTCCTTCTGAATATGCCCAACTCCATTATCCACTCAAATATAGCAGTTTTATCTGGACACAGGTAAGTACTGTATATATGTCCTGAATAAGTGCTGCCTAATGTAACAATAAAGGTCATCAATTAGCCATACTACTGCTATAAATAAAATTCTGATCACAAAGAGAGAAATACTATGCTACTTTGTTCTACCATACCGTGCTGTTTACTCTTCTCTCCTGAAATGTTACATCACACTCTCCATGTTTTATTAGTCCAAATACGGAATGAATTTTAACCCTTGACTCCCCTAAGAACAGAGAATGTTTGTTTTTTACGTCTCCTCCTCTTAACTACCACAAGATGGTAGCAGAGAGTTTCTCCAGAGAAAAATCTGAAAATAACACTAAATTTTCTCAAGTTTGGGACCCAGAGAGTGCGTGTTTTTGAGCTTAATCTGTTTCCGATGAGCCAGGAAACTATACAATTACATATTGAGGCTTTTAAACAGAAGGTAATTTCCCTTCTGGATTCCCATCTAGCCAATTATTAATCTGAAAGTCTGAATGCACTGTGCATCTCTACACTCAAATTCCTTGATGAACTAGACTTCATATGTACAGAATTGTTGCAGTGTGAGGAGAATGCAGCCTGCAAAAATGCTTTTGGGATCAAAAACTAGGTGTGGGGGTTCTCAGGAAGCTCATTCTCAGAGTATGACTATTGCATGATGCATGCTCTTGTCCTTCACAGGAAGATGTTGAGGCCCACTCTTAAAATGCTAAGGCACACAGCCCTTTTATAACAGCCTACTGATCAGAGTGCTCAACCTGAAAGTAAAGAGAAGGATTCAATTCCTTCTTCAGTTGGAAGAAGTTCAACAACATGCTTGGAACAACCCCATGGAATGCCTAAAGGCACAGATTTAACAGCAGTGTAAATGGATATAGCCACAGCCCTTCCTTAAAAGCTGTCACTCTTCAGAAAGACAGAAGCATGTGACCTGGAGAGGCAGACTACTTGTGCCTCATCCAATCCAATGGGATAGAAGAGTTCTGGGACATCATTAGTCTGCAATTTATTTATGCTGAGAAGAACCTGGGACTTCTAAAGATTCTTGGGAGGTGCTAAATGTAAGTTGTTATTAGTTAGTAATGAATCTATTACCTTGCACTGCTGGACCCAACTGCATTTCTAACACTAGAAAATTTTGGTAGCTTTAGTTTCCAAGTAAGTTAGGTGGGGAAAATATTAGAGATTTCTATTAAATTGATGCACATAAATTTGACTTATATGACATTGTGGATGAAGGACCACAGACCAAAAAAATATTATAGTGAATTGTTTTTTTAGTTTTTGAGCTGGGTTTAAATATTTCAGCATAATGAAGCTGCAGACCTTTCACTTGATATTTGGAGAAAATAAAATACAGAGGATTACAGAAAAAGTGAACTTCATATGTTCCCCTTGAAACCAGACTTTGTGGAAAAAGCAGACCTGACATAATTTAGCACATATAACCATATATATATATAGACACTTGAAGTTACTTATTAATTCTAATTTTGTTACTTTTCACTGCTTTTTTTTATCTAAATAGCAACTGTTTACAATAGGGATTGTTGGGCAATTATTAGTTAAAGGCAAATAATTGATCGTTTCTTCTTCATTAACCCCATGTAACTTGCTACTGTGATTTTAATTTTTTAGAAAAAATCTACACCTGTTACTTATTAGTTAAGATTGTATCAGATAATACATATATAACACCTGCACTATCTCTTGTGAGGAACAATTATTACTTGATCAAAGAGGAGGGACTAGGAGCTCTCTCCTCTCACCTGGAGGAGAGACCCTGGAGGAGGTTGCTGCAACCACATGTTTGTGTACAACAAACTGCAATTTGATACAAGATCAGGCTTTGCCCTTTACAGGGACCTACCACAACCACAATGGAAATGCCTTCAGAAAGCTCGAACCTTATTTGTGTAGGGCACTCAGGATACACCTGCAAATCAAGTGCAGACAGTTAGACCATTCCTACTTCATACATTCTGTGAGACAATTCAGATTGGCACTGAGGAACCCTAGATTGACTCCAAGCTGAGACCCCCTATTGGGAAATAAAGAATACTATCCCAATACAACATGGTTGTACAGTTTTAACATCTCCTCTGCAGCTGTGGGATGACCAAACTTACTCTGAGACAAACTCTATGAATATTTATGAAAACCTCTTAGCATTCTGGATGCACTAAAATGCACATCTGAAGTTGTTCAGTGCAGTTCACTCAAGAACTTTTCTCTGAACTCTTTCACAGTGTAGAGTATTTCTGCAACTTCTGACTAAACAGAGATTGTTCCTGGGTAGTATTTAAATCATGTATGAGGAATACTGTTCATGGAAAGCAGTGGTTTGCTTTACTTTGGTTTTGGAAGTTGCCACTGTGCAAGGCAGAAAGCAATAAGCAGTGGCTTGCAGCTAAAAAGAAACAATAATGGAGTTAAAAGCATCTGTCTTGGCTGTACACAGCTAAAAATCTGTCTGATACAACAGAAGATGCACAGGATTTTCAAATGACATGAAGATATGAGGGATCACAATCATAACAGCAAGCAGGATTAAGATTCAAAAGCATCTTGACAAGTTAAAGTAATGGTGTGTCAAAAGGGAAAGAGGAATGTTGTAGTGTTAAGTAGAAATAATTAAACAAGGAAAGAAAAGAGCTGGCAAGATAAAAATTATCTGTGACTTACAGAACATCACAGGTAGATCTTAAATAAACAACATTCTGCTTCTGAGGAAACAGCAAACACAGAGACAGGTAGGAACAGCAGTGTCACCTTTGAGTAAATATAGTGTTAATAAGGTTCCTTAAAAGGACTGTTGTATTCAATTCTTCTTTGAAACTGGACTCAAGAGATGTGTGAATAGCAATGAACACAATCAACATCCTGTAAATCATGGAAAAAACTGAGTTTGTTTAACCTAGAAAGGGCTGAGGGGGTCCTCATTATTATATTATTTATCATATAAATGTTATAATTCTATAAATTATAATGGCATAATAATATAAATTATATAATTATATAAAATTATATTATTAATCTTCAATGCTTCAAAGGCTGCTGCAACACAGGAAATAATAGCTTGGTCTCTATCAGTTTGAAGGCAGAGAGCAGTGGGTATAAAGACCTACTAAGCCTTTTTAAAAAAAAGAACTTTTGACCACTAAGGATAGTGAGGTCCTAGCTAGAGGTTGTGGAACTTCTGGGAATGGGAGATTTTAAGAAAAAAACTTGAGAATCGGGAAGTGGGTGGAATTCATCCTGCTTTGGGGCTAAAGATGACTTAATATTCACTATTTTGAATATTCATTTGTAACCGAAAGAACTTCAGATTTTTCATGCAAACTACTAGATGTTAATAAGAGAATCAACACCTCTAGTAAACTGCAGAAGCTCATGTATATGATCACTAACTGACTGGAATCAGAAACTCCTGAAATACAAACATCTCTGCTTTACTTGAAACAACCCAGTAAAGTCTTTCATTACATTGGTTAATGAGGAACATTAAACTACCCCATTTTTCTTGTTTCAAGTCTTTGATTCAGTGCCTGACAAAGGGAATTGTGTTTGGTACCATACGTTTGCAGATTTTTTTTGTTTTCCTTTGAAATGGTCCTGTTTACATAGATAGCATTGTTCCAATGGCTTACTTTCTTCCTGAAGGGTGGAAAAATAAGAAAATTACCTTTTTATTACTCATAAGGGGCAGATTTACTGCATTGTGTAATGGGCAGAAATAATTAATATACCAACATCGGTGGTAGGTTTTGTAAATTATGCAAGTGAGTTATGTAGCATTACAAGAACATTGTGTAACACAGACCTCAACAGAGAAAAATTAGTTTTTGATGCCAAAAAGCTACAAACACTTGACATATAAAAGAGGAAATATTTTATTTTAGGAACAGCTGACACTAAAATATGGAAAATAAAGAACTACCACCAAAAGTATCAGCAAAAGGCAGTTTATTGAAATATATTGTAAAAGTTGCATTTTTAACAACAAAATTCAGTGGCAAGGTTCACTGTACTACTGCACAAAGGATATAGCAATGATTCAAAGCTGCCAATACAAAAATCAAAGCTACCAATACAAAACTCTATGCGCACTATAATACCACATTATGCATGGTATCTTTCAGCTAACGAGGATCTGCTTTTGGTGGGAGGTCTCTCTGCTTTGAAGAGCAACCTCAAGAAATGTCCTTGCTCAAGGGGAGATCCCCCTAAGCAGCAACCAGCTGCTTAGCAGAGACATCTTGAAAAATGCTTCTTTAGGCTGACATTTCTGAAATAAAGTGGTTGGGTTGTAGTCAAACTACATACAATGGGAAGGGTATGCGTGAGATTCCTTGCACCCACAACTTTCTTTGTTCTTTGATAAATGAGTCCTAGAAAAGCTACCTGCTATTCGTGTGCTATTTACATGATCAGTGACCCAAGTTCATATGCATCAATGCTCACCTCTGTCACTTTGTTCCCCTGTGTATTTTTATAGAACAGACTGGTACTACACAAATTTTTCTGCTGGTTATGCCCTAGGATGTTCCAAGCCTGTAAAAGCTACCCCTAGTTTGGTTAAGGATTTGAGTGCATTTGTCACTTGGTCAGTTTGTTCAGGTATTTTAGCCAGGCACAGAGACTCAGCAAAAAGAATACACATAACTGAAAATAGTTTGTTACTGGCTAACAGAGAGGAGCTAGCTAGAGTTTAATGAGCTGCTAGACCAAGCATTATTATACTTGCCACTCATGTTAAGCTACTCAAGAAGTCTTTGCTGAGCAGGCAGGCATGAGTCAAAAGGGTAAGGGTCACTTCCCACAGTTCTCTGGAAAGGAATCCCAGCATTTCTAACTTGCAGTCTTACATAAACTCTTAAAACACAACACAAGGGCTTAGCTAGTCCCCAGCTAGACTGTCAAGCTTGACCAGGCTCCCCCAGGTTATCTTTACCTTTATGATTTTATACCTTTTCATGCTGGCACTTTCCCTCTGAAATCCTTGAACATCAACAATGTCATGTCCACAGCTCTACTTTCAAAACTCTCTACAGATGGCAGATTTTCACAGCAGTCTGGAACAAGGTCATGCAGGTGTTGGGTCAGAGATGGGTTTTGTATACATAAATACACAGGCAACAAAATACCCAGAAAAGTGGGGTGAAACTCAGAGCTTTTCTTATGACACAGAGGGTGCCAGGTTGGATTGGATGCCCTTCAGGTCTTTCCCCACTACACTGCTATAACCTGGTGTATATAGAGAAATTTGGTACCTGATTTGGGATTTTAAATTCTCTAATTCTAAACTTGACACATCGAGCTTCCAGGCTGTTTTGTGGATTTACCTTTGTTCTTCTTTTTGTATTTTAGTTTTTTTCCAGCTCAAGTATCATGAACGTGACAACTTGCTTTTTGAAATACTTTCTGACCAGGCATGAAATTCCTTATAGACATTATTCAATAACTCTTTAGGGTCTTTTTGGGTCTAATTAGTACCTTGAACATTATTTCTAAATAGCCGTGAATTCATATGTTCATAAGCAAGCATTCAAAGGATAAGTTAATACATGTTCATTCTGGAACTTATGGACCATGTGAATTAGTAAAAGTAACATTAGAGACTGTTGCTGCTACCCAAACAAAGAGGCAATAGAGAGCCACACCAGGATTGAAATGATTCAGAAAATTTTAAAAATATTGATAGATTTTAAAAGGTATTTCCACTATTAAAATAATAAATATTTTCAAACACAGATAAGAATGCTCAAAGCACAAAAATGAGCTATTGTCTTTAATATAGTATGTGCAAAGGTCTTCTACCCCAAATATTATGTATCGCATATAATTCAAAATCTACTTTCAAATATGAAATTGATAAATTTCCAGAGAGCTTTACTAATTACACTGTCTGGAAACATTAGAAGAAATAACTTACTAGCATATTACAGAGACTTGTTAACAAGCAAGAAAAAAAGAAAAGATAAAATTTTGACATCTGACTGCAAACATCTGTGATTTGCATTTTCAGTAAAACTAAGCAGTTAGATGACCTTTCATGTGTGGACTGCTCTGAATTCTGAAACAACAGTAAATGTCCAGCTGTGGTGCCTCCAGACCACATGCAGGCAATGAAAAATAAGTGACCGTCTGTGAAAAGTTCCATTTACATGACTCACAAAACATGCACAGGAACTCTGTGGAAGAAATAGATGCAATTATTCAGAACACAGTTCTGAAGAATAAATCTATCCTTTGACTAGAAATCATTTGCTTGACAAAACAGCAAAAGCATCATAAGAAAATGGAACGCCTGACTAAGGAACAGGATGTAACTTGGCAGAGGGAAGTATGAGACATCTCTGAAATAAAATGAGGCAGGGAACAACTGGCTAGATAGCAGTTCAGAAGAGAAGGATCAAGGTGCTGAAGTAAAGCACAAGAATGCTGGCAACTCTATACTAGTACAGAAAAATGGCAAACTATATATCATAAGGTTTAAAAATAAGATAGCCTATAAGGCTGAAAACTTTGCAGATCACATCCCCCTGATGAAAAACAACCAAGCTTCAAGAATTTAAGACAGTCCAGAAGAAAGCAAGGAAAAGTTTCTTAATAGGTATATTATGTTTAACCTAAAAATAAAAAAGAGGAAAAGAAAAAAAAAAAAAAAAAAAAAAAAAAAAAAAAAAAAAAAAGAGACAGAAGACCTTTTTTAAGTAGAAGTACTACAAACTGGAAAAACCTTCACCATGAATGTCCTGGAAGGGATGAGCAACAAATTTAAAC
>NC_031799.1:11969199-11989504 GCF_001522545.3 Parus major
CTAGTAGTTTAATGGAAACCCAGAGACTTGTTTAGAGCTGTCCTACCATCTCCAATGCTTGATTGGAAGTCTCTATGCTCATTTTAAATAACTAGCTAAGAAGTCTGAAACCATCTAGTTGCCCATTCAAGCTACTAATTCTAATTTTTACATATGATCTACAGGAGATATATCCTGAAACTGTCTGTAAAGCAAATAATTGCCTTATGAGTTAGAATAGCATAGTATTAATTTGGGAAAGTGGAGCATCTATGGAAACAACCATTTTTTTGTAGCAAGCCTTATTTCCTACACTCACTCTGTGGAGTGGACTTTTGCCTCAGTCTCAGTTGTTGGCTGTACTCCATCACACCTTGTCAGTGGATAGCTGTGTCCCAGAACTCAGGAATGGTTTTGGGCTAGTCCTGTGCCACCAGAGGGACTTTCGAAGACAAGTGTCTTCCTGTCATCTCCTGCTGGCTGTTATCTCCAACTGGAATGCTGGATTTGCATCTGAAAGCACTACTCTTTGCACACTGGTATGATTTCTCCATTGGATACCAGGCAGATCTGTTCTTACAACAGTGTGTGGTTCCATAGCAAAGCAAAAATCTACAGGGAACCTCCTTCTCCTCCTTCTGAATATGCCCAACTCCATTATCCACTCAAATATAGCAGTTTTATCTGGACACAGGTAAGTACTGTATATATGTCCTGAATAAGTGCTGCCTAATGTAACAATAAAGGTCATCAATTAGCCATACTACTGCTATAAATAAAATTCTGATCACAAAGAGAGAAATACTATGCTACTTTGTTCTACCATACCGTGCTGTTTACTCTTCTCTCCTGAAATGTTACATCACACTCTCCATGTTTTATTAGTCCAAATACGGAATGAATTTTAACCCTTGACTCCCCTAAGAACAGAGAATGTTTGTTTTTTACGTCTCCTCCTCTTAACTACCACAAGATGGTAGCAGAGAGTTTCTCCAGAGAAAAATCTGAAAATAACACTAAATTTTCTCAAGTTTGGGACCCAGAGAGTGCGTGTTTTTGAGCTTAATCTGTTTCCGATGAGCCAGGAAACTATACAATTACATATTGAGGCTTTTAAACAGAAGGTAATTTCCCTTCTGGATTCCCATCTAGCCAATTATTAATCTGAAAGTCTGAATGCACTGTGCATCTCTACACTCAAATTCCTTGATGAACTAGACTTCATATGTACAGAATTGTTGCAGTGTGAGGAGAATGCAGCCTGCAAAAATGCTTTTGGGATCAAAAACTAGGTGTGGGGGTTCTCAGGAAGCTCATTCTCAGAGTATGACTATTGCATGATGCATGCTCTTGTCCTTCACAGGAAGATGTTGAGGCCCACTCTTAAAATGCTAAGGCACACAGCCCTTTTATAACAGCCTACTGATCAGAGTGCTCAACCTGAAAGTAAAGAGAAGGATTCAATTCCTTCTTCAGTTGGAAGAAGTTCAACAACATGCTTGGAACAACCCCATGGAATGCCTAAAGGCACAGATTTAACAGCAGTGTAAATGGATATAGCCACAGCCCTTCCTTAAAAGCTGTCACTCTTCAGAAAGACAGAAGCATGTGACCTGGAGAGGCAGACTACTTGTGCCTCATCCAATCCAATGGGATAGAAGAGTTCTGGGACATCATTAGTCTGCAATTTATTTATGCTGAGAAGAACCTGGGACTTCTAAAGATTCTTGGGAGGTGCTAAATGTAAGTTGTTATTAGTTAGTAATGAATCTATTACCTTGCACTGCTGGACCCAACTGCATTTCTAACACTAGAAAATTTTGGTAGCTTTAGTTTCCAAGTAAGTTAGGTGGGGAAAATATTAGAGATTTCTATTAAATTGATGCACATAAATTTGACTTATATGACATTGTGGATGAAGGACCACAGACCAAAAAAATATTATAGTGAATTGTTTTTTTAGTTTTTGAGCTGGGTTTAAATATTTCAGCATAATGAAGCTGCAGACCTTTCACTTGATATTTGGAGAAAATAAAATACAGAGGATTACAGAAAAAGTGAACTTCATATGTTCCCCTTGAAACCAGACTTTGTGGAAAAAGCAGACCTGACATAATTTAGCACATATAACCATATATATATATAGACACTTGAAGTTACTTATTAATTCTAATTTTGTTACTTTTCACTGCTTTTTTTTATCTAAATAGCAACTGTTTACAATAGGGATTGTTGGGCAATTATTAGTTAAAGGCAAATAATTGATCGTTTCTTCTTCATTAACCCCATGTAACTTGCTACTGTGATTTTAATTTTTTAGAAAAAATCTACACCTGTTACTTATTAGTTAAGATTGTATCAGATAATACATATATAACACCTGCACTATCTCTTGTGAGGAACAA
Source organism: Parus major (assembly GCF_001522545.3). Taxonomy (NCBI): domain Eukaryota; kingdom Metazoa; phylum Chordata; class Aves; order Passeriformes; family Paridae; genus Parus; species Parus major. The sequence goes on from NC_031799.1 coordinate 11,971,584, forward strand.
TTATTACTTGATCAAAGAGGAGGGACTAGGAGCTCTCTCCTCTCACCTGGAGGAGAGACCCTGGAGGAGGTTGCTGCAACCACATGTTTGTGTACAACAAACTGCAATTTGATACAAGATCAGGCTTTGCCCTTTACAGGGACCTACCACAACCACAATGGAAATGCCTTCAGAAAGCTCGAACCTTATTTGTGTAGGGCACTCAGGATACACCTGCAAATCAAGTGCAGACAGTTAGACCATTCCTACTTCATACATTCTGTGAGACAATTCAGATTGGCACTGAGGAACCCTAGATTGACTCCAAGCTGAGACCCCCTATTGGGAAATAAAGAATACTATCCCAATACAACATGGTTGTACAGTTTTAACATCTCCTCTGCAGCTGTGGGATGACCAAACTTACTCTGAGACAAACTCTATGAATATTTATGAAAACCTCTTAGCATTCTGGATGCACTAAAATGCACATCTGAAGTTGTTCAGTGCAGTTCACTCAAGAACTTTTCTCTGAACTCTTTCACAGTGTAGAGTATTTCTGCAACTTCTGACTAAACAGAGATTGTTCCTGGGTAGTATTTAAATCATGTATGAGGAATACTGTTCATGGAAAGCAGTGGTTTGCTTTACTTTGGTTTTGGAAGTTGCCACTGTGCAAGGCAGAAAGCAATAAGCAGTGGCTTGCAGCTAAAAAGAAACAATAATGGAGTTAAAAGCATCTGTCTTGGCTGTACACAGCTAAAAATCTGTCTGATACAACAGAAGATGCACAGGATTTTCAAATGACATGAAGATATGAGGGATCACAATCATAACAGCAAGCAGGATTAAGATTCAAAAGCATCTTGACAAGTTAAAGTAATGGTGTGTCAAAAGGGAAAGAGGAATGTTGTAGTGTTAAGTAGAAATAATTAAACAAGGAAAGAAAAGAGCTGGCAAGATAAAAATTATCTGTGACTTACAGAACATCACAGGTAGATCTTAAATAAACAACATTCTGCTTCTGAGGAAACAGCAAACACAGAGACAGGTAGGAACAGCAGTGTCACCTTTGAGTAAATATAGTGTTAATAAGGTTCCTTAAAAGGACTGTTGTATTCAATTCTTCTTTGAAACTGGACTCAAGAGATGTGTGAATAGCAATGAACACAATCAACATCCTGTAAATCATGGAAAAAACTGAGTTTGTTTAACCTAGAAAGGGCTGAGGGGGTCCTCATTATTATATTATTTATCATATAAATGTTATAATTCTATAAATTATAATGGCATAATAATATAAATTATATAATTATATAAAATTATATTATTAATCTTCAATGCTTCAAAGGCTGCTGCAACACAGGAAATAATAGCTTGGTCTCTATCAGTTTGAAGGCAGAGAGCAGTGGGTATAAAGACCTACTAAGCCTTTTTAAAAAAAAGAACTTTTGACCACTAAGGATAGTGAGGTCCTAGCTAGAGGTTGTGGAACTTCTGGGAATGGGAGATTTTAAGAAAAAAACTTGAGAATCGGGAAGTGGGTGGAATTCATCCTGCTTTGGGGCTAAAGATGACTTAATATTCACTATTTTGAATATTCATTTGTAACCGAAAGAACTTCAGATTTTTCATGCAAACTACTAGATGTTAATAAGAGAATCAACACCTCTAGTAAACTGCAGAAGCTCATGTATATGATCACTAACTGACTGGAATCAGAAACTCCTGAAATACAAACATCTCTGCTTTACTTGAAACAACCCAGTAAAGTCTTTCATTACATTGGTTAATGAGGAACATTAAACTACCCCATTTTTCTTGTTTCAAGTCTTTGATTCAGTGCCTGACAAAGGGAATTGTGTTTGGTACCATACGTTTGCAGATTTTTTTTGTTTTCCTTTGAAATGGTCCTGTTTACATAGATAGCATTGTTCCAATGGCTTACTTTCTTCCTGAAGGGTGGAAAAATAAGAAAATTACCTTTTTATTACTCATAAGGGGCAGATTTACTGCATTGTGTAATGGGCAGAAATAATTAATATACCAACATCGGTGGTAGGTTTTGTAAATTATGCAAGTGAGTTATGTAGCATTACAAGAACATTGTGTAACACAGACCTCAACAGAGAAAAATTAGTTTTTGATGCCAAAAAGCTACAAACACTTGACATATAAAAGAGGAAATATTTTATTTTAGGAACAGCTGACACTAAAATATGGAAAATAAAGAACTACCACCAAAAGTATCAGCAAAAGGCAGTTTATTGAAATATATTGTAAAAGTTGCATTTTTAACAACAAAATTCAGTGGCAAGGTTCACTGTACTACTGCACAAAGGATATAGCAATGATTCAAAGCTGCCAATACAAAAATCAAAGCTACCAATACAAAACTCTATGCGCACTATAATACCACATTATGCATGGTATCTTTCAGCTAACGAGGATCTGCTTTTGGTGGGAGGTCTCTCTGCTTTGAAGAGCAACCTCAAGAAATGTCCTTGCTCAAGGGGAGATCCCCCTAAGCAGCAACCAGCTGCTTAGCAGAGACATCTTGAAAAATGCTTCTTTAGGCTGACATTTCTGAAATAAAGTGGTTGGGTTGTAGTCAAACTACATACAATGGGAAGGGTATGCGTGAGATTCCTTGCACCCACAACTTTCTTTGTTCTTTGATAAATGAGTCCTAGAAAAGCTACCTGCTATTCGTGTGCTATTTACATGATCAGTGACCCAAGTTCATATGCATCAATGCTCACCTCTGTCACTTTGTTCCCCTGTGTATTTTTATAGAACAGACTGGTACTACACAAATTTTTCTGCTGGTTATGCCCTAGGATGTTCCAAGCCTGTAAAAGCTACCCCTAGTTTGGTTAAGGATTTGAGTGCATTTGTCACTTGGTCAGTTTGTTCAGGTATTTTAGCCAGGCACAGAGACTCAGCAAAAAGAATACACATAACTGAAAATAGTTTGTTACTGGCTAACAGAGAGGAGCTAGCTAGAGTTTAATGAGCTGCTAGACCAAGCATTATTATACTTGCCACTCATGTTAAGCTACTCAAGAAGTCTTTGCTGAGCAGGCAGGCATGAGTCAAAAGGGTAAGGGTCACTTCCCACAGTTCTCTGGAAAGGAATCCCAGCATTTCTAACTTGCAGTCTTACATAAACTCTTAAAACACAACACAAGGGCTTAGCTAGTCCCCAGCTAGACTGTCAAGCTTGACCAGGCTCCCCCAGGTTATCTTTACCTTTATGATTTTATACCTTTTCATGCTGGCACTTTCCCTCTGAAATCCTTGAACATCAACAATGTCATGTCCACAGCTCTACTTTCAAAACTCTCTACAGATGGCAGATTTTCACAGCAGTCTGGAACAAGGTCATGCAGGTGTTGGGTCAGAGATGGGTTTTGTATACATAAATACACAGGCAACAAAATACCCAGAAAAGTGGGGTGAAACTCAGAGCTTTTCTTATGACACAGAGGGTGCCAGGTTGGATTGGATGCCCTTCAGGTCTTTCCCCACTACACTGCTATAACCTGGTGTATATAGAGAAATTTGGTACCTGATTTGGGATTTTAAATTCTCTAATTCTAAACTTGACACATCGAGCTTCCAGGCTGTTTTGTGGATTTACCTTTGTTCTTCTTTTTGTATTTTAGTTTTTTTCCAGCTCAAGTATCATGAACGTGACAACTTGCTTTTTGAAATACTTTCTGACCAGGCATGAAATTCCTTATAGACATTATTCAATAACTCTTTAGGGTCTTTTTGGGTCTAATTAGTACCTTGAACATTATTTCTAAATAGCCGTGAATTCATATGTTCATAAGCAAGCATTCAAAGGATAAGTTAATACATGTTCATTCTGGAACTTATGGACCATGTGAATTAGTAAAAGTAACATTAGAGACTGTTGCTGCTACCCAAACAAAGAGGCAATAGAGAGCCACACCAGGATTGAAATGATTCAGAAAATTTTAAAAATATTGATAGATTTTAAAAGGTATTTCCACTATTAAAATAATAAATATTTTCAAACACAGATAAGAATGCTCAAAGCACAAAAATGAGCTATTGTCTTTAATATAGTATGTGCAAAGGTCTTCTACCCCAAATATTATGTATCGCATATAATTCAAAATCTACTTTCAAATATGAAATTGATAAATTTCCAGAGAGCTTTACTAATTACACTGTCTGGAAACATTAGAAGAAATAACTTACTAGCATATTACAGAGACTTGTTAACAAGCAAGAAAAAAAGAAAAGATAAAATTTTGACATCTGACTGCAAACATCTGTGATTTGCATTTTCAGTAAAACTAAGCAGTTAGATGACCTTTCATGTGTGGACTGCTCTGAATTCTGAAACAACAGTAAATGTCCAGCTGTGGTGCCTCCAGACCACATGCAGGCAATGAAAAATAAGTGACCGTCTGTGAAAAGTTCCATTTACATGACTCACAAAACATGCACAGGAACTCTGTGGAAGAAATAGATGCAATTATTCAGAACACAGTTCTGAAGAATAAATCTATCCTTTGACTAGAAATCATTTGCTTGACAAAACAGCAAAAGCATCATAAGAAAATGGAACGCCTGACTAAGGAACAGGATGTAACTTGGCAGAGGGAAGTATGAGACATCTCTGAAATAAAATGAGGCAGGGAACAACTGGCTAGATAGCAGTTCAGAAGAGAAGGATCAAGGTGCTGAAGTAAAGCACAAGAATGCTGGCAACTCTATACTAGTACAGAAAAATGGCAAACTATATATCATAAGGTTTAAAAATAAGATAGCCTATAAGGCTGAAAACTTTGCAGATCACATCCCCCTGATGAAAAACAACCAAGCTTCAAGAATTTAAGACAGTCCAGAAGAAAGCAAGGAAAAGTTTCTTAATAGGTATATTATGTTTAACCTAAAAAAAAAAAAAAAAAAAAAAAAAAAAAAAAAAAAAAAAAAAAAAGAAAAGAAAAGAAAAGAGACAGAAGACCTTTTTTAAGTAGAAGTACTACAAACTGGAAAAACCTTCACCATGAATGTCCTGGAAGGGATGAGCAACAAATTTAAACAAAACTTTGTTATGGCTACATCAGAAAGAAAAGTCATACAGAATGCATTTTGGCAATTTGTACCTCTCTGAATGAGGCCTGTCATATGGGGATCCACAACAGAAACACAGTCAACTCCTGGTCCCCCTTTGTGTTTTATGTAATTTTTTCCGAAGTGTTGAGTTTACTTTGTGAGCCGTAGCCTTACTTGACGGTGTTTCTGTGAGGGATTTCCTCAGACAGCTGCCTGCGGTAATGTCGCACTGCACTGGTTAGGGCCGGGCCCCGAGCCGCGCCGCGGGCACCTCCTCACCCCGTCCGCCTTGGCGGCCAGAGCGACCGTCCCTGCTCCCGGAGACACAGGCACCCTGGGGCCGCGGCGCCAGAGATGAAGGCAGTTTGGGGACATCACTCCTCCCCGCTGGGGACTAAGTACGCAGGAACGTGTCCATTCTCTGTCCCTCAAGGTCCTCTCGGGCTGCCGCTGCCCGTCCCCCTGTCCCTGCTCGGCCCACTCCGGACCCTGCAGCCCTGAGGCGCCTCGAGGAGGGGGCGGCCCGCGTTCTGCCCTTGCCACCGCAGCCAAGGGAACGGGCCGCGCTTCCCGGAGCCGGGGAGAAAGTCCCGAGAAGCGGCTCACCCTCCTCCTCGAGGTGGGAGGAGGCACCGCCCTGCCCGGGGAGGGGCGGCCGAGCCTCTTCCCGGCACTGACCGGGGGGGGGGCCGGCGCGTCCCGGCGTGCGGGGAACCGGCTAACCCCGGCCGTGAGGGAGCTCCCGGCGGCTGCAGGTGAGTGATGCCGGTGTCTCCCTGCCACGGCAGCCCCCGTTCCCTCAATGTCCCCCCCCTTCTCCTCTCCGTCCTCCGCGAGCGTCCCGTTCAGCCCCGCTGAGGGGAGCTCTGCCTGTCCCGCTGAGGAACACCCAACTCTCCACTCCGGCTCTTGGTTTGAAGCGCGCTGTGGAGTTTTTACTTTGAATTTTAGCACTGCTAATACCCTCTCCACCCTTTGCTCGCCCGTTCTCCCGTGTTTTGCAGGCACCCCTCGATACGGCGGTGCGGGAAGGCTGGAGCGGCGCCTCGGACCGCATCTCCGTCCTCCGGAAACCAGCCAGCATCATCGCATACCGATAATTTGAGTCGCTTCATGACCGTCTAGTCTCCTCTGCTTTCAGGATGCTATGGCTTAACTACAGCATAAAAGTTGCTGATTTGACTTGAGCAAAAAATTACCTAGATGAGGTACCTCGTGGGATGAGGATGCTGCACCTGCCAGAGGTGATTAGGGTTTGGTTTCAACATCTCGTGTGCCCGCTGCTTCAGGAAGGTGTTGACTTGCTCAGAAACACGATCCCAGACCCTTAAACCTGACATAATTTCGCAGAGAAAACTTGCTGCTCCCACTTTCTTTTATGCAGCTGAAATCCGTTGCTGGATCTCAAGGCCATTTTCATAAACAAGAAAACATAAGTTCCAGTGTGGTTCCTGAATTTTTTGGAATTTGACTATTATTTTGGCATAACCTTTTTGACTCTCCTTTAATTTAAGTTTTCCATGCCTGGACAAAACTCCAGCAGGGCAAGCCACATAGATCCTAACAGAGTTACAGGTAGATAATGCTGGAAAAATTGCTTCTCTACAATTGCTGACATTTCTTTTCTGGTGGGACAGGAGTAGTTTTACCAAGTTCATTAAGTTTTAGATCTCATTTTTCCCCTATTTCAACTGTTTTTTTCTTTGGATTCTTGTCATTGTGGGACCATGAAGTACACGTTTTTGTATTTTGGCAGAGCTTTTTAGTAAAGCAACAGCATGCATCAAAGAGCTTTCTGGTTTTTCACTCAGGAGATAAAGCTACCCCTCAGTGGTCAAATTATTACATGTGTATCAGGCCGTAATTATAGAAATTACTTTGTGTTTCTTTCTTATGCAGCCTTTTAAACTTGTTGCTCAGCCATTAAATTAAAAAGGCTTATTAGGAGTTTTCAGTGTCTTATACACAGAAGTATTTTGTGTAGTAAGTGTAATTGAAACCACCTTTAAAATTGCTTGGGGAAAAAAAAGCAAGTACAAGGACTAGAGGAAAGATTCATCCACTTAAGATTGTGGTTTCTTACATATTAGTTTTCTTTTTAGTATTCAGGATTGTTGACAATAAAATTCTCAATCTTCTATATGAAGTGTGATGTTTGTTTTTAGAAGGGATCTATTTAGCTGGGATCTGTTTAATAGATACTACTATACCAACACTCCATAGGTTCCTGATGGCTTGACACTCCTTCCCATTTAAAGAAAACTGCCTCAGTTGTATGTCAGCTCTGCACTGTTGGTTTGGGAAAGGGTCTGTTGGGAATTGCAGAAATCAGGAGAGCAGAGACACTGTATATTGTAGTCTTTGTTCAAATCGTTGACTTTGTACAAATTTTGTACATGCAGCTCTGACTTCTAGGGCCTTCCAGCTCCTTTTGACAGTTACCTAATTATCTCTTTATTTAAGAGACAAAAAAAGCACATCAGGAGGATTAGTAGTGTACCTGTGCTCTGCTAACTCTTTAAGGATGCCTCTTTGTAGGCTGTAGATAGTTTATTAGATTTTTGGCACTAAGATGTCACTTATCAACTCTCAATCTTGTGTTGCGTGGTAGAAACTTGGATTGTGATTCTGATCCTCAGTTTGCTTCCCTCAGAAGTAGAGAGAATAACAACGCAGGATGAACAGTGTTATGTATTGCTACTTGATTTGCCTCATTGACAGTCTTCTTCCATATCTGGTTTAGAAAAATTTCTTCAGTCCATAGTGTTTATGAGTTGTTATACATAACTAATACTCTCCATTAAATAGATTAAGTATTCTGGAACTGGAAAGATTTCTTTTCTCAGCCTGTGTACATGCTCAGGTTCATTTAAGGATTTGGCTTGTGCTTGGCAGCTGTTTTAAATAAGCAAAGCAAAGGGTACTGAGAAAACAAAGTTGTATTAAGTAAGATTTGAAATATGTGCCTTTAGGAAGATTGCTACAAAACAGATTAACTCTGCAGTAAGCTTTGACTAGATGTTCATAGCAGGAGCTTCCTTTTCTTACACACACAGGTGTTCCAGGTGCTGCAACAGTATGTGCACTGTTTAGCTCCAACTCCCAACTGAATTTTGGTATTTCAGTGACTTTGAAGGGGGGTTTGATGAAATGTTAATCTGTGGTGCATTTACTAGTAAATAATGAGAATTTCTTTTTCATTTCATCCATGGCATCACAAAACTTTGGCTTGGACAAGACTTCAGGGATCATGTAAACCAGCTTTTAGTTCTGAAGGAGAAATACTCTGTCTGGAGATATTTATTTAAAATATTCACAGACGTAAGGAAATTTCATTTTCTCAAAGGTAATTTGCTCCTATGCTGTCTCCACTTCTTGAATGACTCCTCTTTAATTGTGTTTAATCTGAACAATTCCTGTTGCTGCTGAATATTATTTCAGTTGCTGTCATGTCTCCAAAATAGTTTTATTCTATTTAAGTGCTGATTAATTTCAAATTAGGCAGAGGAGTCCTGAATCCCTTTGTATCTGTTTTGTCACATCCCAGGTTACATTTTTCCAACCTGACAATTTTAAGTAGACTATGAATTTATGTTTAAAAAAAAACCCCAACAACTAGTGTTTTAGCCTGGAGGCTGATAAAACCAAGCAAGTCTGCTTTATTTCCCCCAGAGAATTTGGGGTATAAGAATGTACACTAAAAATGAAAGATTTATTACTCAGCTAACATCTGTAGTTCTGATGGATCATTTTGTGCCAGACGGACTTCAACTTGCTACTCAGTATTTCCCCTTTTCTGGCTACATGTCTTCATTCCCTTTGTTGTTCTATTTTTCACTTTTGGCAAGGGTGTTAATCTATTGTAATTTTGCTGGTTTTGCCTTTTTTCTTTTTATAATTAAATTGGCAATGTATTTTGTAAAACTGTAGCTAAGACACAGACTTATAAATTATGATTTTATAAAAGTACTTAATTATTGATAATACAGTATAAGTGCTTGACATTCATTGGTGGCAATTATTATGTGCAATTAATTTTTTAGTCATAGGCAGATGTTTCTGAATAAAGAGGATTTAGTTCAAAATATTACTCATATATTAAGGACCCTATTTATTTTTTTCTCAACTAGTTTTTCCTGAACTATTTAAAATTACTTCATATTCTTTTTTGTTAGAGAATTCTAGGACTTTTCTCATGAAAATGGTTTGTTGCCTACAATTGTGTATATATTAAACTAGATTACTAACATACCAGATAGTGAAAACTATTGTCATTATCCAAAATATGATTTTATTTTGGTAATCATTTATTATATTACACTATTCTTTAGCAGCATAAGAATTTTTCATCAATTAAAGTGATCTAGGCTATGACATTAGTGAACTGGTAGTGTAAATGACTGGAGCTAGATAGTTAAATTAGACATTGGTTTCATAACAATAGTTGAGAAAAGTTATTAAGAGCATAAAAAAAGTTGGGATTTTTTTTCCAAATAGGAAGAAACTTAAACAAATAGTCTAATATGTCAGTATTCCACAGTACCTTCCCACTGTTTTTAATGTTGGATTTAAATGATTCATAACCAATGGGGAAAGTCTGTGTTTCCAACCCCAGAGATATTTACAAAATTAGGAGTCTTTCAGGGCCAGATTTTCATCATGCTGACATAATTAAGTCAGGAGATAGGCTGCTCAACCTGACTGACCACCCTTATGTTAAACTGTCTTGGAACAGAGAGTTGAGTCCTTTGACTTGGAAAGCAGATTTAGTTTCATGTTTTTCCTGGGGGTCAAAAAAAGAGTTTGTAAGATTTGGCTTTGAATCTTAATGTATTTTCATACAATTCAAGAAACAATAATCTGCTGAAGGAGTTACCGGAAGTTTTAACATGATCTGCCTTGAAAAAGTTTCTTCTTGTGTCATTTACTTACCACTCTCTTCTCTATATTGTCTTGTTTATTCCAGACAATGCATAAAAAATTATTTTCCCTTTTAGGTGCTTAAAAACCCCTGGAAAATCTAGGAAAAAAGATTTCCCTAAATCAGTTTTTGGAATAGTCTAATAGTTGCATGCGAATTAGGCCTCGCTTCACAAAAATATTTAGATTCTTCATACATGGTGATCTTAGTGTTATATAAATACTTCTGAGACTATTTGCTAGTGGCAGGAAAGATTGCAGAAGCTTATGCATTAGGTATGGCAACAGTCACCTGGTAAATATGGGGGCCTCCATGTGTAGCATTTGAGCTCACAAGGAGAAGTTTGGGCACACTGCAGCGAGGTCACTTGTGTGCATTGAGCCCTGGGTTGCAATGCTGCAAGTGAGGCTACTCTACACTGTTCATGAGAGCTTTAGAAGCTTATTAGAAAAAAGTTTGAAGTCTTTATTTTTGTCCTTCTGAGGAATTCAGAGATTCTCAAAACCATTAAATCTAATTAAACTTATTAAACTTAAGATTCAGGAGCTCTGAGGTATTAAATCAGGAGTTTTCTGCTAGAAATAAATTCCATAGTGAATTGCTGGCCCTTCTGAACTCTGTAGATTTTCTGTTCTTAGCTTTACTGGGGACAGGTCACTTTGGTTATCTTCTGCTAAGCAACGTCTATTATGAAAGTAGTGATAGAAGACTATCAGTATTCTGCAAAGCTTCAGAAATGTAAAAGGTACAAGTTTTATGTTAAAGATAGCTGTATCCATTATCCTGTTCCTGTTGTTTGTACTCCTTGTACCCTCTGTGCCTGAGAGCTTTAATCATACTGCAGCCTGATGTTCAAGCTCTGCCTCCTGCATGGGGGAATTTGGAGGTGATCCATGTCTTCTGAGATCTAACATACAATCAGTCCTTCAGAACTGGGCTGTGCAGGTTAGAGTTTCACCCTGGCAGAGTGTGAGTGTCAAACTGTAGATGGAATGCGGGATAGAGCTCTTTGGTTCTTGAGCTGACAGTCCATCTGAGAATGGAACTTGCTAAGATTTGATATGTGTGTTCCAGTCTAACTAAAGCCCTCCATATATAGTGTCCTGGGTGCTGACAAAGGAGTCTGCTGAATTCATCAGTCTGGCTGTAGGTGGAGCAGAAATCACGAAGGTGTTCTGCACTTTTAATACTCTTTTCCCCTTGTTAGGATGGATATCTTCTTACTTGTGCAGGAAGAAAGCCAAAAGATATTAGTACAAACTTGTACTTCAATATTTATTTCAAATAAGTGGATAAAAAACATTAAAGATAATGTGTGATTTGTTTAGACTCAATTGAACTTTTTGACTACAGTGCTACTTTGCTGTAACTAGGTTCTAAAAACAAGAGGTTTACTTTTTTCATTCCTTATCTTTCTTTGTGCATTCTTCCTGAATTCCTCTTAAGCTTCCTGGAGCCTGTATGATTGGATTTTTATTTATTCATTCTTAAATATAGTAATATTATCTGGACTATTGTTTGGCATGCTGCATTTCTCCTGAAAGAAACAAATAAATAAAAATGTTTTCTTTGCTATTAAGCCTTTTGCAGGAAAAGGTGGACTAATGATGAATCACTTCATGATTCTGGCACTACTGCTTCCCCTGAGGACATGCTACACTACATACTTACAGCAAGGTAAATGTCAGAATGTTTGATTTTTTTATTTAGAAGCAGTCTACAGCAACTGAAGCTTTCATCTTTATGACTTGTAAATCTCTGATTAAGCAACATATCACACATTTAATCACACTATTCACTTTGGTAAGATGATGAAGCAAATTTCATTATTACCTTTTGTGACCTTCAACAAAATTGCCTCTTGAATCAACAACTTGCAATGATGTGAAGCCAAAGTGTATTTATTTATTTTCTCCTCCTCTTTCTCCTATGATCTGTACTGTCATCTTCAAATAATTTGTTTCCTTTTTAACAACTGTTATGGTTTTTTTCTTCTTTGCTTTCTTTTTTTTTTGTCTCATCTCTGAAAACTTTAGCAGTTCTGTTGGCTCTTTTCTCATTCTGCTACAAGGTTCCAAGACCAGATTTATTTTTTTTTACATTTCACATATTTATCCAATATAAATACAAAAATATGCATATTTGAAGGGGGAAATGTTGAATATAATGATAACTTTGCAGAAGGGTGTGTATTTTAAGGTAAAAATACTTCTTGTGTACTTGCTGCTAGCAATAGCATTTGGGTATGTCTCCATTTAAAGGAAAAAGAAAATTTTTACATGACCTTTCTATGACTACCGCTAAGAAGGTAGATCTTACCAGGCTCTAGTCTGCATTATGGAGATTTTCTTGTTTTTTAATTTGGTGAAGAAAGAAGAGACTTGTTTGGGTTTTTTAAAATACATTTATTATCATACTGAAGGGGTAATATATCTATTTCAGACATTTTGTCACTCTTCAGCATTTAAATTCAGCATTTGCACACCACTCACCCAAGCCTCAGTTTTGAGACTTATTACTAGGGCTCATAGAATGGCAAAACTTTGTAATGCAGGCAAGTCCAAACAGTTACTTCATTACAGTAACTTGGTCACTTGTTTTCACATGCAATTTTTCAGGAATAAAATTAGTCTGTGTTGTTAATCATAACAATTCACATGGTCTTGTGTTAGCTTGCAAGCTAAAACAAGTCTTAAGACGCCTTGATCACTTAATTTTGCTAGGAGAGAATATTGTAACTGTGAATGCTGCAAATATTTTCACATGTTAAAATTGTGCCATAAAATTATTTAATACCTACATTGCAACTTGTTGGTCATCAAAATTTTGGATACATCCTTAACTATATTGTTTCTTCTATTTTTTAGTAGTGTGTATGAGCACCGATGACTAGACTGTCTTACGCCAGAGTCTGTGGAAAACAAAATAGTGTGAGGTGTGAAGTGATATGTCATGTAGCTGAAGAGAGATAGTGGATAGACACTAGTACAGATGGAGAAAATACAGAAACTAATTATACATTTGCTGTTTTTTTAATCAAACTAAGTGTGGCAGGTGGAAATATTATTTATGGTGAGGAAAGGGATGATATTGTCATTTGGACAAAAATATAAATAGGTGCAGGGAGGAGATGTAAGCTCATCATCAACACAATAGGCATAATAGTGACATCTGCAATTAGAATCTGCTAAAAAAAGAGCAGAAAGAGGGTAGGAAAGTACAGAAGATATGCAGAAATGTATTTTTATGGTGCACCCTGCAAAAGAAAGGGGCTTCTGCCAACTGGCTGGCCTTTTTTTTCAGGTGTATTTGTTTTCTTTCCCTGGACTCTCATTTTGTGCCATTGAATTTCATTGAGAGACTAGCAGGGCCCTTTCCTTCTCCCAGTTCTTCTCTTCCTCTGTTGCTTCAGCAGTGCAGATAGAAAAAACAATAATGGCAAGGCCCAGAGTTCTAGATCAGCTTGTGTATGTGAAATGAGATTCCCCAAGGGATTTGCTACATGGTGCTTTAGGTAAATGGATGATAAATGTACAAGTAGGGTTGGCCAGAAAATGAGCAGCTGAGATTGCATACTGGAGATGAGCAACATTACAGTCAATCTTTTAGCATAAAGGATTTTAACAGTGTGTAGCTTGTTTTGATGGTGAAAGTCTGTAAAATGTGGGAAAATGAAGTGTGCTTTTTCCTATCTTCCCAAAATAAAATAATACTCCACTTCCACAGTTAATTTTATGAATCACTATGTTGTTTTGGTTGTTCTGGCTCCTTGCCTAGTCAGTTGTTGGCAGTGAAGCTAATAATATTTCTATTTTCCGGTAAAACCTAAAATTGATGCTCCATCATCATTCAGTGAAATTTACCCCAAGGCCTTCCACTTCATTTATTCAGTTTCAGAAAGTAATTGTCATAGTACTGGGTTTTGTCATGGCAGTATAAAACTGATGCCCATTGTTTTTCAAAAGCAGCTGTGAAGCAGCAGATGCACTTTTTAAGGACCATGTCGTTACCATAGCCAATAAGGAAAATTCATTTTTGCATGTGAAACATTTTGCACTTACCTTGCAGAGACACTAAGGTTGTCAATTCTGCTTTCATGTAATTTAATGGTAAACTTCAAAATACTTTATTTATAATAATAATAATGATAATATTTATTTGAAATACTTTCATGTAAGTTTAATAGTAAACTTTGAAACTTTATAGAAGGTGTGTTGCATATATTTCTTTCTTGAAAACACTTGAAGTTACCATAGTCCTTGTTCTGAGGACCATGTGTTTGAACAGTGAAACTTGATTTCTTCAAGCTTATCTGAAGATGCCTGTATGAGTAGCTTCCTCTAGATGGAAAGCATATGGTTTTCATTTTGATCTGACTTCTAGTAGTCTTGAGAATGGAATAGATTAAAAATATCCCAACATATTTTTTTGGATGATTTTCTAAAAGAGAATCCTTTCTTCCAGCAGTTTTTAATAACTTTGTACTAATGGCAAAATACATACTTTTCTCCATTTATTCTTTAATTATACACTGGGCTAATATAAAAAACAAAGTCGTGTCAATGTCTGTATTAACAAATATGCTTATAAAGTTTTATTTACTTCCTTTGATTGACCAAAGATTGTTATAACTGCTGCTTCTCCTAAGCCTTTCATTCCCTTCTCCTAATGTAAAAATCCCTGTGTCTGAAAACTGCTGCACAGAGGTTAAGGTAATGCAGATACTGCAGGATAAATTGCAGAATTGTTTGGATATGTGATGGCTACCAGAAGTATCTATCAAAATGTAGATTCTCAGTCTAAATCTCCTGAATGCTTGTGTTTCTGCTAGTGATACATGGTGAAAGTCTCAGGTAGTTCAGTGGGTGAAGTGTATCTGGGAGTCTGGAGTGTAAGTGACAGTTTTGTGAGAGGGGGCTGCTGAGGTCACTCAGACCATCGTGTCCCTGATGACTGGCTGTAATGTGTCAGGAATGCACAGAATGAGTTCTGTTTTATTAAAAGGTGCAGCTATTTTGGTGACTTTTTTTCCTGTGTCTTGGTTAGGATAAATATTCTGATATTGTAACAAGCAGAAGCACATTGGAAAGCACCTGTGGCAAAAGGAAAAGCCTAGTTACTTGGATGTTTCAGCTCCCTGGCTTCATTAACAACTAGGTCAAATTTAGGGGATTAAAGTTTGTTTGTTTAATTTTCAGGAAGTAGAGAAATGACACATCTGTGAGTGCTATATTTCATGTCTTCCAGCAGTTTGGGTTTTTAGGGAGGGGTCATAAAGGAATCATCTAAAAGAGGAACCACTTACACGGTTGTTTCTAGTTTTCAGCAGAACGATCTTTCAGGGCCTTTTATATCTCAATACCAAAAGGGACTTCAGTCTGACTTTTAAACTTTAATTTATCATGTTATGGTCTGGAATTAAATCCAGACCAGGAGAATGATACAAGTGCCATAAGAACTAGATGTCTAATTCCAGTAGAAGAATCTTACAGCCTGGACCTAAGCTCTGTGCAGAGCAACTAGGAATGTGCTTAATACTAGACTATCATCTAAGCTAGCTATTGCAGGGAAACCCTTAACCTATTCTGTTCAAATATTGGTTTTGCATTAACTCATTTAGTTTGGATTAAGTCAGAGATCAAAACTGAGCCCAGAGTTTCTGCCCTAATGATATGAAGGCTTGCTGGGGTTTGAGATTTTTTGGGATTTGGTCCCTCTTAATACATTATGTTGTTCCCCTCCAGAAGATTATGAAGGAATGGATTTGTATTCTGATAAAACAGCTAGTAAATTGAAAGCATAAAGAAATTAAACAGCATACCAAATATCATGTTGGGGAGGTATTGAATAGATTCAGGAACCTCATCACTTGTGCTTTTTCCTTCAGAGTCATCTGTTGTGGGACCTATCTTACTTCTAACCACTGTTTTTTTCAGAACTGCTTCGTAACTTAGCTAGATAGTAATATTTTTGTGCCCTTTTTGTGCTCCTAGAATCCGATGTGTTTCCAGTAACATACCTTAGCGTTTCCAAGGATTTGGATCTTCAGCGGCTGCTGGTGGAATGGGATGTTGTCAAGTCAGCACATGATGCTGAGCTGGCAATATCTTTTGAGATACAAGTCCGTCGACTCGATGAAGCTACAACGGTGTGGACAGTAAGTGTACTTAGAAAAGAAGTGTACTAGTCATTTACAATGATGGAAGATGTAGTGATGTCTTTTTTGCAGGGACTTTATCCTGATAGTTTCCCTTAGCATCTAAACCAGCAGCATTTTCTGAAGAGCAGATCACCCAAATTAGGTCTGTTCTGGGTGCTTTTCTGTTTGCAACATCTGTATGGGAACAGTCTCCAAAGAAAATTTAAAACTTAGTATAACTGAAAAACAGCACTAACTCATTTAGGGTTGCTATTTGCCAGAAAGTACATAGAACAGACTAAGTCTTATTTTTCTGAAGTCAGTGATCAATAAAATAAGATAGACACTGTTAAAAATCACAGCTTACTTTGACCACCCTAGCTGGTGGTGTTTTGTCTCTGATTTTGAGGAGCCACCTCTTCACTGCAAATGAGCTCTGCACAGTTCTGAAGATTTTTACCTCTTTGATACTCTGGATAGGATTTTTAGCCCAATGAGTAGATCTAACCCTGAATGTTGAGTTGTTCATGGGGGTCTCTGGGTCTCGGGGAGAAAAAAGCAACTGTAGGTTGCTATAAAAGTGTTTATTGTATGGGTGCATCTCAAAGGTAAAGAGTTCAGAGTATTAAAGCCCATGCTAAAATCTTTTGGCATAAGGTCCCAGAGGTCTGGGCAGCAGCAGCTTCTTGGCAAGTCCAGATGATCTGGGCAGCTGCAGCAGAAGCAGTTGGAGTAGCACTTCTTTTAGTAATGTTATTGGTGCTGCTGTTCTTCCTCTTCCTGTGTGTGTGTGTGTGTGCGCCTCTTCTTAATACAGGGGATTAAATTTGTAAATCATCCAATCAGCTAGAAACACGATTCTAAAACATTCTTTCTACACCAATCTAAGCTTAATTCTAACATGCAAAAGCTGTGTCAGTCCTTACCTAAATCCTACATGTAGAGTATTATCTGTTTACGTGAATAATCCTATCTTTTCTAAGAATGCAAGCTATGTTTTCATTATGCCTGGAACTAAGTTGAATCTGTCAAGGGTATCATTACTAAACTTTAAACTAGGCCTTAAGGCTTTTCACTAGCTAACCCAGACTCTTAATTCGTTTAAGCTGTATTTTTACTTACTTAAAACTTAAACTTACACTCTTATTTAATGTCTATGAAGTTTAATATATTTTAGTTCTTTTCTCTGTCTGAGGGACTCAGAGAGGCTTTTATTTCAGATTCCAACACCTAAAGTCAGTAACTAGGGACATATAACTACATACAATTAAGTTTTGAGTTTTTTGAAGTGTCCTTCAATGAATTCTTATTAACTTGTTGGAGGAAAGTAAAAGTGTTTCAAATCCAGGGATGTAGTCTGTTCTGTTATTCATAATAAACATGACAAGTTACTTTGGATGTCATTACCATACAGGAATATATTTGCTTCTGTGTTTTTCTGACATAAGTGTACCAATAAGTAAACTCTGTGAGTCTGCTCATACCAAAGAATGAACAGCCTGCATTACTTCTTGGGCAGTGGCCACGTTCTTCAGTGTTGGAAGAACCCAACTCTATAGAGATGGGGCAGCTGAGAGAAGCTTTAAAAGATTTTATTCCATTATCAGTCTCATAGAGACCTTTAAGATGTTGCATTCAATGACATCTCATCAGAAGACAACCTGTTTCCTGGTTAGAATACCTTATAAATGTTTTTCAGCCTATTAGCGTTTGCCGCACAGTGCTGCTAACACTTCTAACACCAATCTCCTGGTATTTTACCCCATGTAGTCTTGCTAGAATGCA